>NC_056747.1:1179620233-1179827733 GCF_019279795.1 Protopterus annectens | reverse complement strand
CTCCCTCCCCGTAGTACAAATGTATACATACAGATACATACCCACATATAAATGTATACATATGGAGGCACCCATAGACCCATATGTTGTGAGGTATATATATATATATATATATATATATATATATATATATATATATATATATATATATATATATATATATATTTATAGACAGCAATATATAAATTTACATGTATGCATACATATACAGATATATCTGTATATAGTAATGTAAATATATATATATATATATATATATATATATATATATATATATATATATATATATATATATATATATATAAATAACTGTAAATATACACATGTATATAGCTAGGATATGATACAGCAGTGACGAGTAACATATCTTCACAGGCCATGCATATGGGGGTGAAGGGTCCAATAAACAAACATGTAACATGTAGCATCAACCCCCCCTACCCCCCCCCAGCTAGGCCGGTGAGACATACAGATGCACAATAAAGGTAAACACACCACTGCTTCCCAGACCACTGGCAGGATACTACCAGCGGGAGAGACCTGCCAGGTCTAATCTTGAAACATAGACATCGATGCCCCTTGTGGGACACCAAAAATTAATGATCGGAGGCAGTCCCGGTAATGACTTATCAAACCAGCCTGTAGATGTACACGGACCAGTAGATTGTGCAAGCCTGATAACCCATGTGTCGACACAATGTATGACGTGTCCCGACATGGGGAGAGTGGGCAGTGTGTAGTGGTGTGTCTATACCCCACCTGCACCCACAGTAAGGATGAGTGCTGTAGAGGAGTGGCAGGTGGGGGAACTATGAGTATGCAATTATGGGCCTAGGCATGCAGGTGTTGGCTGGCAAAGTGGTATTATGACCACCCCGGGGATGTAAGTAATATTCCGAAATGGGCATAGCTGACTCCCATACCTCTCAACCCCTAAGAGCACATCCACTGGACAGGACATAAACCACTGGGGGAACAAATAGGGACCATACCTCTGAACTGTCCCCGATTTCTAGGGATGTCCCAGATTTTGACTCTGTTTCTAACTCTGCCCCACTTAATCCCTCCTAAAACTAGTGACTTTTGGAGGAAAGGTGGTGAATTACACGTAATGAATAATTACAACATTTAAGAGTTATAAACTTCATTTACCTCAGAAAATGTGTATGAATTAATATGCTCTGAGTCTGTCAATGTGTCAGGTTAATAGCACCAATAATTTAAATGTGTCCCTGATGTTGTTATGCCATGTCCCTGATTCAGTTTGTATATTTCCCCAATCGTATGAGAGGTCTGATAGGGAAAGAAAGCACATATTCCACTGACAACCTTGGAAAGATGATAGAATATTAGGTATGCAGTAGCATGACTCGGCTGTAGGATGTGGGCTACAAAACCCAATTACTTCTTTGTATTGAAGAGTGTCAGTTCCCATGTATTAGCCAGATGGGTGCAGACTGTAAGAGGAACACACCAATAATAAGAATCAAACTCTGGACAGGCCGCGGATTCTGTACAGTCGAACGGCATGCAGTTGCCTAATGGGCAGCCATTACCAATACTGTAGGCATGTAATCTCATGTAGTAGGCATCACAAGGTAATATTGTAGTCTTCACTCCCATGCAAGGGCGTGAGTGTCAGATGTAAACACCAAATGCAGTGCATATGCAAGTGCGGTAGCAAGTGGGTGTAAGCCTGTTTGGCCGCCAGTATGCGAGTATTACACTGGTAAAGCAATGTAGAGGCTAACTGAGTGTAAGAAACTGTAATCAGAGGTTAGCATTGCTTAGCACTGGACAAACCCATGCACACCCGCTCACAACTGCTTTAATGTGCTTTAATCACACCGTATCCAATGGCCTTGTTCTGCCCAGCAAAAAAATAAACAGCCTCTGCAAGGCTCGAAACCAGGACCCTGCACACACAGCTATTGTGATTTACCACTAAGCCATGGCAGATATACAGACATCGGACCTTATCACAAACATATCATCCAGCGCAGTCATTCAACAGTATAGGAAATGTATTCCATCATGTAGATGTATATGTGAGTGTTCATGTCCAGCATATAGATACATACATATATAGAGACATATCAGGAACATCCCATGTGACAACAAAGCATTACAAAGGAATGAAAAGGGAAACACCAGCAATGTCTGTATTATGTAGCAGTGTCGTCCTATGTAATATCAAGACTCCCTCAGACAGACATGTGTCAGTCATACACGCAAACATTTGTACATTGGCCATCACTCTGTGCATGTTATTTACACTAACACAACAGTTCCTGCCCAATCATTATGTGAGAACAGTACTCTTGCAAGGTGCTGTGTGTGACATCATCATCATGATAAAGGTACATGGGGTAACCATAGAGGGACTGGTAGTGTTGTGTGTACAATGGGGTCATCTGCATCACATGTACCTGGAACAGTTTGGAGTCATGTGCATACTAGGATTGTGCACCTGGGAGACAGGGGTGAGGACAACTGGAGTATGTTGTGATGCATATTAAAAAGGTTACATTTGTCCAGTGGACATGTGTGTGAAATGGACAACTATGTATGGGGCAAATGTTGTTCTAGGAACCAATTGGCCTTTTGCTTCCGTAGGGTGAGAGTGGGATGTGGGGGAAGGAGAGTAGGTATGCTCGTGGAGGATAGGTAGGGTAGGATGGCAGACAAGACAGCATACAGGGTAGGATGGCAGACAAGACAGCATACAGGGTCAGTATATGACACATGTGGGGGGATTCACCTCGGACAGGGAGGGGTGTTCGGCATCCACAAGCTCATGAGCCTCCAGATGGAAACAGTGGGATGGTGGTCCCCAGCCATGGGCAGCCACCACTGCACCAAAACAGCTGCAAAGGTGGCAGTTCTGGGGGCTGTCTAGGAGGGGCAGCCTCACCCTGTAAATGTGACACTCTGCCCTTGAGCTTGTGTATCTGGCCTCAAAACCCCTTATTGAGCCCCGTACGCACCACATCCAGGACTGTATGACAGCTGACATGTCCCTGTCTGGACCTGCTCCTAGGGGGGACAAGCCCCATCCTCAGTGGCGGTACCACTAGAAGGTGGCACAGAGCCAACAGAGGTGGAGGTCCAAGGCTGGGCCCCAGATGTACTGGTGCCCGGTGCCATGGCTAGCTGAAGTGGGACGGGAGGTTCTGCAGGGACCTCCAAACCCATACAGCCTATGGTGTTGCAGTTTAAACACAGATATGGCTTAGTAATAGTCAACAGCATTCAGGATTACTTACAACAGCATGCATAGATATGACCATCAACCCAACACAACAGATGGTGTAAATTTGCAGAGAGAGAGCACAACACACGCATATATACTGTATGACATCTGTACAATGTGTAGAAGGCTTGTGACTGCAGCTATGAACAGTGGCCCAGTATTGGCATGTCACTGAGAACCCCAGACAGTGTCTGTCATTACCACTGTTTCATGTGACATATGTCCAGTCAGGGATGCAATGGCAGTAACTCATCACTATCACCATGCACTGGCTGCAGTCCTCACACTATGCTCCTGCTGTTCACAGATGTGTGTTCAGTGAGTAACACAGGAAACAAATTGTTCCACACACTGACCAGTCATCGGATGGCCCTACAGATGGGGGTCCCTCACAAACAGAGCACTGTCTTGTCAGTTTTAAAACATGCAGAATAGCCATTACCACGCACATCTTGTTAAACAGGCAGTTGTCTCAATGAAACATAGCCACACTTACATGCTGTAGTCATGTCTGGCACATCACTCTCCTGTCATTAGGCTATTTCCCACTGTGTATGTTGTTTGAGGAACATCCAGATATCATCTGTAATGCCGTTTACCAAACACCAGATCATGGTACCACTCAAAGCTTCTGTCATGGGGAAACAACAACATGATGTTCCCAGATATTGTACTGTGTGTTTCATTTGAATGGCTATGGGAACATTATCGCCTCTGTTCCACATGCAACCAGCTAGAGGAGGACTGCAATAGGTGCAGAGGCCATCACTCGAACATGACCATCACTTACAATACACAAGCTGCTGAGCAGGTGTACACATCCACATCCACCAGAGAGTGTGTGGGAGGGACAGACAGAGGCAAAGTACATCAGAGAAGGGCTTAGAGACTAAAACCTAAGCATCATCTGTCACACACCTACCAGTACAGGGGTTCAAACCCCTGACTGACTAGTCATTACTATTACAAGTGCATGCAGTTAATCCATGTGCCACAAAGCTGACATGTTGGTATTCTGTAAGAACATATATGTGTGTTGGTGTGCGACATCTGCAACAGAGATATAGTAGACAGACATTAGGTGTAGCACACATGGCTGTCCACATGAACAGATGTCATTGTCAACACAACACTCTCTAATGGACTCACATTGATACTCTTTGCCAGGCCCACAAATACACTCCCAAACCACTTAGTTTGCCACAGTGCAGTAATGCACAGGTACTACATGCACCACAGGGAAAATCAAGTGGTTCTATGGGCTAGTGTGACATCTGTCAGTATACCAATGGGAGTTATACTGGGAGTGACCATGGTTGGGAGCATCATACCCCACACGCAGACACAAGGTGCCAGTACTGACATGCATGTGTGCATTGCTTCATGGGTGTATAGTGGTTGGCTGTGCAAGATGGCTGTACAAGGCTGGGTGAGGGGTAATCCTTAGCATCATGCCACCCAACAATGGTGTGCAGTGTGGTACAGGGGTGTAGTGTCTGCAATGTCCCACACAGATGGGTATTGTATGAACTGTCCTGACATCCTGGTTACCATTGTGTAAGGCCATAGCTTTGCAATGCATGCCATGTCTGTGTTTGATAGTTCTTGACATGAACATTGCCTGGGATGTGCATGTCCCACAGTAATGTACAGTGACATGTACAGGTGTACTTGGTTTGGCTGGCACATGTGTACACAGACCGTTATCCTCCGATATGCCAATACTGGCCTGGTGTGGCAGAACCTGCTTATAGTCAGCAGGTTGACCCTGCACCTGCATTGATAGCATGATACAGGTATTCCCTGGTGTCAGTGGTATCTGTCCATACAGGGCACATGTGTAAGACATTGCATGGCCTCTGTGGATCACATTTGATGGCACCACATATGTTGCAGGCATCCAGTGGGGAACATAGTGAAGGCACATTGTCCACAATTATGTGCCTATAGTACTGCTGTACAGGGTGCCATGCCCTCTGCAGCCCACTGCAATGACACCATGCCTACTATCTGTCATCAATGTGCAGGGTACTAGCAACATAGTGGAATATTCTAGGCAAGTGTGTTTGTGTATGACACATGGGTTCAGGACATATTCCGGGTAATAGTAGGGTAGCATACTTTGTTCACCAGGCTTTTTGACAGATGTAGGGGTATGGCTTGCCAACACACTCCCTTGGCTGACTGACATCTCTACTCCTCATGAGGTGGACATTGTGACATATAAGACGGACACCATATAGGAAAACTACAAAATCCACTCCCCAACATGTCCAGTGGTTAGACACTCACAGCCATCTCCACACAGGTTCTGACAGTCAAACAAACACACACACACACCTGCCATGTCCTGGAATTGAACCCCTACCTAACTAGTGTATTACACTACAGCATTATGCAGCTATAGCACGCACTCTGGAGATTACTAGGTTACAGCACTCCCAGAGGTGTATGTCTAGGTGGGTGACATCAGCAGGATTGCCAAAGGTGGTCATGTGAATTGTAAAGAGTGTGCATACTCTAAAAAGCATAGTTACTGTCTCAGGCAGACAAAGACACACACACACAGTTGGTCTCTCTTGGAATAGAATGCCTGCCTAACTAGTTTATCACACTACAGCAATGTACAGTTACAGCACGCGCTACAGAGAATACAGGGTTAGGGTGGTCCTATAGGTGTATTCCTAGGGGAGTGACATCAGCAAGATAGCCAAAGGTGGTCATGTGAATCATAAAGAGTGCGCATACTCTAAAAAGCATTGTTCCTGTCTCAGGCAGACAGAGACACACACACGGTTGGTATATCACACTACACAGTCACAGCACATGCTATGGAGAATACTGGGTTACAGCAGTCCCAGAAGTGTATACATAGGTGAGTGATATCAGCAGGATTGCCAAAGAGGGGCATTCCAAGTGTACCGTGAGTTGTACATGTCTGTTACCTGTGTGTACTCGCTGCTTACTGTCATGAAAACACAATTACACCTGCTTAAAAGTGTCTTATGCAGTCCTAATTGACACTATCAACAAGGCTTGCAGGACTCGAACCCTGGACCATGCACACTGAGGTCACTGGATATACCACTAAGCCATCTGGGTTGTACACATGTTGCATGGAGTCTATAATGCACATCTTACTACAGGTATGCCACAGTACTGAAAACAAATGGGACAGTCCCGTTGTGTACATATGTACAGTACCCTTGAATATATATATATATCTGTATACACAAACACACAAACATGTCTGAATGCCCTTTGTGACACAGAAGGGTTCCAAAGGAACTGATGTGTACACAACACAGAGGCATCTCTTGTGTTATAACATTTAATTCATAAGCAGTTCACCAGAGAAGGGATGGTTGTTGTGTATGTGGTGTTTGGGGTGGGAAATGATGGCTAATGTAATCTACCCTGGGGATTGTGGAGTTAGGCTGGGGGAATGATGGGTATGGACCTACACCCCAGCGACCACTTCTGTGTCACTGCTTGACAGTGGCACAGGAAAATAACATACCCGACTGTAGTCATGCTTGACTGTGTATTCTTTACCATTCCTAACTATGTAATACTTTGTAGACACCAGTCAACACAGATGGCTACCATGGTGTGCTAAAAGACATTACATGTGTATGCCTGGCTACAGGGTAGTCACACACACAAACACGCACACACTTGCTAGTATTGTGCATACACATCTTGCCTATGTAAAGGTAACTAGTACAGTGGTATGCAGTTGGGGTATGTGCCACAGAACACATACAATTACACTTACTGATTCCATGTCTGAGCTTGGTGACATCACAGGACCGATTACTTGCAGTGGGGAGGGGGGAAGAGAGAGGTATAGCGGTTGACAAGGATAAAGGCGAGTGCAAAAGGAGGTATCTCTTTGGAATGCAGCAAAACCCGCTGCCATGACAAAATGCAGACACAAATGCACACACACAGCCACACTCAGGCATTTGCTGAGACACACACACAAAAACACACTCAGCCATTTGCTGACATACACACTCAGGCATTTGCTGTCACACACACAAACACACGCACACAGTTGCCAGTGGTGGCATCAGAACTCCTGTCTATCTAAGGATCACTATTACAGTACTACGCAGTTACGAGACATGCCATAAAGATTACACATCCCAAGCTGGATAGACTGCCCTTCTACAATTGAGGGCAACAACAGGGAGACTGACAGTCACGAAGTACATAGTGGTAGACCTGTGTGTTTACAGGTAGGCCTGAGAGGTATAGTTGTAGCACAACAGGAACATGAACTGGAGTATGGCCATCTGCGGAATGGAGAACTACTATCACTATACAGGGTTACAGTGGGCATGCTTATACACTTAGTAGCACAGGGCCGTTTGGGATACATTATGACTACAACTACACAATGTTATACTGGGCATGCTCATACACTTAGTAACAAAGGGCTTGTTGGATGCACTGACTCAAATTACACAAGGTGGCAGTGGGTACGCACATACACGTAGTAGCACAGGGCTGTTTGGGATGCACTCCGATTCTAACAGGGGAGTAAATAGTGTGGGAAGAAATAGCCAGTGAATTGTTATGGCTAGGCTTGTATAGGCCCTATTGCTGATAGCCTAGTACCAACCTATGAACCTATGAACCTAACCACTGAAAGCCACAGTGTGCATGCAAAACACTTACATGTACAGAACATGTTGTAATGGACTCCTATTGTAAACACACAGGTTTATAGTTAGATACATCTTATTTGTCAGTATATATGCACATCATACTGGTTTACTACCTGATACCTGTATGCGGCCTGTAAATGATATATATGTGTCTGTGCTGTGTGATACACATGCATACATGTACATGATGTACTGACATATATATGTTATGTATACATATTCATGCATGTGTGGACGTGACAGACAATAAGTTACCTGGGTCACACAGGTGGATGTTACCTACAGCATGTGTCACACACCTTGCTGGCCTGAAAGGCATACATTGATAGCAGGTTGTGGACAGTGGCATTATACGTGGAACAGTGGCATGTGCAAGCATAATGTGTGAGCCACCTTGTGTAATGGTACTGAGGTGCAGGTGACAAGATGACCTCTCCCGGCTGTGGTAGTAGCTGTCATTATTAGCAGGACTGCTACCCTATGTATATCTCACAATGGTCATATACACAAGTTCTGCTGCTGTCCGTCACCTTACATGGGGCATTTGCTACCAAGCACATTAATGCCACACACAGTGATGTCATGGTATGAGTGGCAACTGCTAGACCAAAACAATGAGCCAGTGTCTTGCTGTTATTATGAGGTTTCCAGTGTCTGTCAGTCCGGTCTGTCATGACCGAACAACGAGTCTTCAACACAGAGCAAATGCATCGATGTTTCACGTGTGCGGATAATACGTAGGTCACATTTACCCATATAGCCACATTCCAAGGCAAATGTCCTACACACAGAAGTAACACACTGACACCTACATGACAACTGGATTGGATGCTTATGCTAACCTGTGCCAGTTGTGTGACTTTAGTAATCCATTTGCTCAATGTAGAACCTACAATGGGGAATACCGACATCTGTGCAGTGAGGAACACCTGGCTGAAGGCTCTGTAGTGCACAATTGCACTACCACCATATAACTCAGATCCAGACATGTGGGCCATAACAGTACTATGGACCATACCAGGTGGTGGTGTACACATATTCATAAAGGCTACTCACATGTAAAGACCAGTACTCCGACATAACGCATCACAGATGAGTCAGGTACAGGTGACAGTGGCAAATGCTGCATTCTAGGTTGTATCCTCATATACATCCACCACCTTGTTCACAGACGACCAACACACATCCATATGTGGTATGACATAGTATGGTAGACCAAAAGATAACCCCTGATTGGTGGACTGTACCTAGGCCTACATCAACTGTGCAATGTACCCATGTACAGACACAGCTGCATAATGTGTTATGCAATGCAGTAATACCACTATTTGTAACCTGCTCAGTTGTACACATACCAGGGTCCCTCAGATGTTGTCAGCATTAACACGGTCGACTGTTGCTGTACACCAGTAAACAACACCCTCATGGTTGGATATGGCCTAACCGTACCTGCCCTGGATATGTACATCCCACACTCATACAACATATATTATATTACCATAGCTTTTGTTTGCTTTTCTACATACAGGTGGCTACAGTCATTACACACATGCACATGGAAGACAGCATGCTAACAGTACATAAGGTTCGATATCTATGTTGACAGAGGTAATATCCCCTCTCTACTGGTCACTCATGACACCTGTCATATCATGCAACACCCCATGTGGCATGTATGTCTTTAGACATGTCCACCTAATGCAATGCCTACAAACATACTCAAATGACAGGACCATAGGACCTACACAAGGCCTGTATTGACAGACTCAGGGAAATCCAGCTCTGCTCTGTATGTTCCTGAGTAGTCACAGGTGATATGTTCATGACATATACAGCCATGTGTGGCCACAGCTCCTACATATACTCCATGTCAACAATTGCAAGCCATGCATGCTGTGTGCTGTCTGGACATTAGCCTTAGTACCACAATAGCCAGTACATGCTGGGGTGAGATGTTTACAAGCCACAGACCTTGCACATGCTTGAATGAGTGTACTGCCTAGCTCTAACAGAGCACATCACTGGCACTCTTCCAGTACACATGAGGTATGTGTGGCAAATATGATGTGCTCACTGTTGAGCATTACAGTGCCCTGGCTTCACCATGGCACTAAGTAACAGTTTGTAGGAGCTTGACATGGAATAATGCTGTGTGTGTAACGCTGATATGTGCTGTTGTAATAGATGTACACTTGGCTACTCTGTGAAAGTGGTGGTGTCCTACCAGTACATGAATACAACATCCATTATGGTGTAATGCTTGGCTATGTTTCACACATGGTGTGGGGAAGGTGTGGAATGTATCCTCTTGACCTGCTAGTGCACGTACTGATGTAGACCACATATGAGTACATGTATTGCTGTTTGTGTAGATTCCATGTGTGTGCAATGTCTGATGTCTGAAGGTGACTGTTGTCTTAGTACATCATGCTGTTGCAATACAGCCTCAACATTGCCACCTGTATATGGTGATATGCTCTAAGTACAGTAAGCCGTACATGAGGTATGGACAGATGTTTGGACATGACTACTAAGTGGTGGGGCTTCTTTGCAGATGAATGATTACCGAGGACAGCTCACCTGTGTGTTACAACCAGTCCTACAATAACCTGTCTACCTGCTAAGGTCAACAGTAATACCTCCCCTGTGCATATATTGTGCATATATCAGCACAGTTGTCAAAGGGAAGAGTCAGCAAACATTATACCAGATGTGATAGTGCTGTACTGCTGTAGTACCTATCATGAGATAGGCAGGTGTTTGATTCACAGTACTGGCAAGTGTGGGTGTGTGTCCATATATGTCACATATGGTTGGGAATACATCCCACATGTTATCACTCTCCTGAACACTGTTGTTGACAGCAGTACAGAGTGAAGTGTAGAAAGAAAGGAATAGGCAGGTGGCTAAACCTCACACATGTAAAGTGTCTGTATGTGTGTGACATAGGTGTATATCTTTGTGAATGCCGGTGTGTGTGTGTGTGTGTGTGTGTGTGTGTGTGTGTGTGTGTGTGTGTGTGTGTGTGTGTGTGTGTGTGTGTGTATGTATGGCTGTCCATGTGTATGGCTGTCCGGTTCCTGGAGTGAGGCTGTATTTTACCATAGTGAAATGTTAATGCCCCCTCCCCCATCCACTCAAAGCAGTCTAGCATCCCTGTTGATATCATCAATCGTAGACAGGCATACTAACCACCTGTTAACATGTACGCCCTGGGGTGTGACCTGTCATTACATAGCCTACTGATGGACCCCCCTCCCCACATACACTCACTGCACTGTGGTATCCCTGTCAATGTCCTCAAACTTATGCCATTCCAACTACCTGTACATGTGTAATCTCTGTGGCACATCTTGTAATTGCAGTACTATAATGATGATATGCACATAGGCAGGGGTTCTCATCCAAACACTGGCAACTGTGTGAGTGCGTCAGAGTGTGTGTTACTGTGTCTGGAATCCCTGATTGCATGGGTGTTTCTGTGTTTGCATGCTGTCATGGCAGTGGGTATTACTGCTTCCCATTGAGAAGCCACTATTTCCACTGGCCTTTACCCTTGTCATCCAGCATACCACTATTTTATCCACTCCATGCTCCAGGTAACTATACCTGTGATGTCACCCACTATGGATGTGATGGCTCTGAACACATTAGCTTACTACACAGCTGTCATGCTCTTGGATCATTAGAACAGTAAACATAACTGAAACATGGGAGAATATAACTGTGATGTGGAAGCTACAAAGTGCATGCAGGTATTGTCATACTGACCTGTGGGTAGTCAACATGTACATATGGGACTCCCGCAAACACCAACATCCCCCGGCACATGCAACTACACCTGAAAGAGGAAGGCAGAACGTCAAGATCAACATGTTGTTAGTGTTGTTACACATGATACATGCTGTCAAACGTACAAAATGCACTCTAAAACTGCAATACATGGTATGTCTGCTGACTGTCAACACTACTCAATGAAATTAATCTACAATTATCTACCTAGTATGCCCACCCTGTGCATCAGACCATTTGAACATGTCCCTGCACCGATGGTGTGGATGACAGGGATGCGGCACAGGCATCATCATATGCACAGGGTGATAATGTTTGCCAGAGGCCTAGGCTGTGCCATTGGATGACATCATGTGTGTGTGTTAGGGCCTGTGATATCATTTGGCGTGTGTGGATGTTATGCGTGTGTGTGTTGAGGTGCCCTACATTTGTTTCCAGTGTGTGTGTATGCATGCACACAGGTCTGGCATGTGGCTGGCCTACACAGGGGTAATATTGACAGCTGCAGACTGTACAAGGCAGATGTCACAGTTCATGGTGTCCAGCCATGGCCATGTGACCTGTGCCTGCCAGGGGTTGCACAGGCACTACCAGGCAGAGGTCCAGAATGGGTACCATCTGATGACACATGTCCACTGAAATCATGTCCCTGCTGGGACTGTCCAGGACCATGTGCATGTGGCCTGCTGTGTTTTGGTGTGGACTGCATAGCACCAGCAGCACTGCTGCTGCTACCGCCACTATGGGAGAGGGTATGTGCAGTAGCATGTTCACATAGACCTTCAACAGGTGATGTAGCTAGCCTACGTCCATGTGCCTGACTCCTTACTCCCACCAGATGTTCCAGCACAGACATTCCACGCTCAAGGATTGACATGCCATGGTCAAGGACTCCCAACATGTCACCCAATCGTCTATCCAAAACATCTGCAAGATGATGGTAAGCATTTGCAAGTGCCTGGATGTTGTCAGTTAATGAACGAACAGCAGCCCACTGAAGCCTCAGACCATCTCTGTTGTGCCATTTAGCACGAGCCTGTGCCTCAATTACAGCCCGAAACATGTGTCTGGTGACTCCAGCTGATGTGCATGGTCTCGCAGCGGCATGTTGGCCAGTGGTCCTCCTATGAGCAGAGCTGGGCACATGCCTGTGTGTGACATCACCAGTCTGTTGACTGGGATCATGGTGTGCAGGCACACCTTCCATAGTCACCACACTTCCCTGTTCCATGCTACCACCCGCCAACTGTCCTTCCTCTATGGCCGGTGGTGATGGGGTATGTGCAGGCAGAGGAACTGTGTGCGAGGATGAGGGGGTGACAGATGGAATGGCAATCAATGGCACAGATTCAGCCCCTGATACTATCATCATCACTGCTAGAGTCTGTGGGGACACTAACATCAGGTGGACCGCAGGAGGGCAACACACCTACATCAACACCTGTGAGGGGAAGACAAGGACTGTACATTACAAGTTATACCAGACACACACAGAGACACACACACACACACACACACACACACACACACACACACACACACACACACACACACACAGACACACACACAGACACACACACAAACACACACACAGACACACACACACACACACACACACACACACACACACACACACACACACACACACACACACACACACACACACACAGACACATGCTACATGCAGGTGATATGGCAGATGGCATTCAGCTTAGTCAATTATAGTTTCAGCTTAGGCAATTATAGTGGTAGTTATACATCCCTGGGTTGCACACAACAGCATGCATGTGGTATAGCAGATGGCATGCACCTTACATAATTATAGTGGTGGTTAGCATACATACCTGTATTGCACCATTTGTGTTAGTAGCCTATGCCCCATACCTGCAACACAATGCATGCATTTTGCACCATTGCACTGCACTGCCATGGTGTGTGCAACATATACCTCATGTTATCAGATCATTGCTGACCTTTGTACATCTGCCACTGAGGCTTTGTGTTGGCCACCGTCCCTATGTGTGAGGACATGAGCAGTAGGGTATGTCGACTGCATACTATGTTTGCCTTAGCCCTAGCTTGCATATCTCCCCCAAAGCAGTGCATGTCTGTTCAACATTATTCTGCCTACCCCAGAGCTGAGTGTAGACATTGTGCTCGTGGCTGTACACACATGTTTAACATGGCTGTCCCTGCATTGCAATGATGCCACAGACCAGCACAGTACACCGGCCTGCTGTGTGGCATATGACCTTGCCAATCACATATAGTATGACATGTCTTCTGCTGACATGTTGAATGACAGGCATACATATGTAACACAATGGTGTCCTTTCCAATCTACAGTACGGTAATGGTGTCCCAATGCAGGAACGTGTTATACTAACATGGGTCTTCAGCTAATGCAATGTTGTCTGTCCACCCTACAAATATGCAGGGACATACTGCACATTGAGCTGATTTGCATAGCCATTGCAGGGCATCATGTGGCTTCGCAATTGCTATACAGTGTGAGCTACTGAGACAGTTCATAGCCATGACTATGTTTACATACAATATATATCTAACGTGGAATGTGACCCACATCACCGAGGTGTATACACAATAAACCCTAATGTGGAATGTTTTTTCACAGGTCACAGAAGGGTATACAGATGACACCCCTGCACATCTGCAACCATATTACTGATACCTGGCAACTATGCCCACACATGGATAACTTACAGGTACTCTATGTCCCACATGCCACCTGTGTAGCTCACACACATGAGGAGCAGGTATGACAGTGATGTCTGACACCAGCAAGGTGAATGTACTATATCTGCGGCTTGATGTGGATGTATGTGGATGTTGTGCAACACATGTATATATTTGGATATTGTATAGGTGGATGCTTCCATGTCGTGACACACTCCAGATATTCAAGACATGTTATGTGGCAGTTTCATGTTATGCCTACACAAGCTATGCACAGGTCTGTATGATATTTAGTGTTTCACATCTCCAATATCACCATTACACAAAGGTCATAGTTGTATTGTGTTGAGCCAATGTACAACAAGGTGTACACACATGTACATCACTTCTACTGTGTCTTTTGCTTCATGTCTCTGGCCATCCTCCATGACCATGTGTACACATGTTCACTCCAATGGTTGTGATGGCCATCTTATTTCACATGTCAGTGTTATCCCATATGACATACACCCATATATGTCATATGCTCCACTGAGGACAGGGTTATGCAGACAAAGGGTGGCATGTATGGGATGTGAGACATGTTTTGCAGGATAGTTGAGCAGTTTTGCAGTCAGCCCACTACATGTCATGGACATGTCTGATAGCACATGACATTGTGTGACATTCATAGCAAGGGTATACTCCACAAGGGTGCATCCTGTGGGCCAGGCATACTCCAGCTCCAACACATTTAGTGTGTGTGCACACATATGCTCTCTGTACAGTACTGTTCGTATTCCCAACATGTGTAATGCTGATATGTAGTACCTGTCCCTACAGTGGAACACACCTCTACCATTGTATTCACTGTTGTCCACACATCTGGCAATGGCAGTTTGGAAGGTTTAGTGTAGGTGTTTCATATAGTCTTCAATTGTTTCACATAGGTAGACAGTGTGATGCATTGCAGGTCTGACCAGTGTCCATTACCAGGACCACCATACATTATGTGTACGTGTGTTATGGCAGATAGCATGCGATTAATATGTTCCATGCATTATCAAGCTTGGTAAATAATGACAATCTCACCTGACACAGGCTGCTGTCACTGCAAAATGCCAAAGGTACCTAAATAGGAGTGTCACAGCAGTAAGATCATTATCCACACCTGTGTGATAGCTACAGGGTGCAATGTCTATGTTAGCACATAAGCCAGTACAATACACTATACTATGGAGTATGCCCATCTGTGCATACATAGAGTAGCAGACTATAGTATGTGACATGTGTGCATACATGCCTTGCATATGATGTTACATTACATATTGTACAGTAACACATGTAACTATGTGATAGATGGTTGTGTTATATGTGCAGTAGTGACTTACCAGGCAACTCCAAACTCGGTGGTTGAGAGACACCCACCTCCACAATACAAGTTAAAGCTTGTGGATGGAGGTCTGCAGGTGTCCCCAGGTTGGTCAATAGCTCCTCGGTACATGTGAGTGGGGGCAGGGTGAGTGCACCCCCCACCTCTTGCACCTTGTTCCCTGGTGATTGCATTAGCATGCTGTTTTGCCCATCTTATCAGGTCAGTGCAGTGTCGCGCACCTGTTGATAGGTGCAATTGTGACCACCAACATCATTTACCCTCCTGCAGAGTTCCTCTCACAGGGCATCCCACTGCTGTGCATCCTGTGGCACATGGTTGAAGAGCATCATGTAGTTGTCGAGAAGGTATGGAATGAGGACCTCATCATCCAAGCGGCTGTAAGGCAGCAGTCTGCTATGTGGCGTACCTGGAAGACATAATGATGGAGACAGGTCACAGTAACACACAGAGAAGTACAGCAGTACAGCTGAACATACATGTTTATCACATTTATTAAGATTACAAATACATCTTTGTAGATCTACATGACACTAACACCACTGACATGTATAAGTCACACACATTTGACACCTACTGGTGATGTGATGTTATCGCCGTATATGTGTGTGTCATGTGATGACATTGCTCATACACCATGTGGATCTTGTCTTGACGTGGGCATGTCTGTTTGCCTGTAGTGTTGTCTTTACCTATCAGCACATACCTGGATGTGTTCACATTAATGCAATCGACCTTAATGCTGTGTATATGCCACATATATAGTCATACATAACCATTAGGAACATAACCTGTGACCCTGCAGACTTGCAAGCATGTATGTGTTTTGCCATATACATCTACATGGCACTGTATAGCTGTGTAGTATCCTGCCATGTATTGCCTGAGTTGCACATGTGTAACACATGGGACACTAGCTAGCCTGATGGTATTTGCAGGATTCGATAGCAACTATGGCATGTATGGTCATAGTGATCTAGTAGGCTATATGCCTTGGGCCATTTATGAGCCTAGGAAGACAAGTTACCTAGCTGTAGGCAACAGACAGATATGTTTCAGTGGCCAGTTCAAGCAGTGCCACAGAACCGATACACATGGTTACTGATATATTTGGCATGCAGTCATCACACCATGTCACAGAGTGGGGCGATGTACAGCATCGCTGGACAGGGATGCATAGTATGGCAAGAGTATGTTAAGTGTAGGGGACAGGGATCTGTCAGACATGTTGTGATCCTTCTACTAGAAAGGTGGATGTCCATGATGTATGTATTTATTTGGGATCAGGATGTGTTAAGTGTAGCATGTCCAACACCTCTGGGTTGGAAATGGCTTTATTCAGGGTAGGCTGCATGCTACATAGTGCAGCTAGGGATTGTAAAGGACAGTGTAGGCTATCTACACAAGGCAATAACCCTTAAAGGTAATATGTGATCTATTATGGGTCACATGGGTGTTGAGTATGGCTGAGCAGTTATCCTATACTCCTGGATGGCACCCTGTCATGATTAGGGGTGCCACATATGACTACCTGTCTTATGTGGTGACATAACTATCAAAGGGAAGTACTGTCCAGCTGCATCCCATACACACAGTTGCCATTATGTTGACCGCTGCTTAGGTGGTAGTTAATGGGTACAGGGTTTGTAACATTGGGGATGACAATGCAATACTTAGCTGTCAGATTGTGACCATACATCACACACCACACATCTGACACACTAAGGCCCTTCTGCATGTTGAACGCAGCACACAGTGAGTTGACTATTGCTCCTAGTTCATAGTAATTTGCAGACATCAATAGGCTGATGCCTTCTGTGTTAGTCTATGTGGTATAGATAACAAAGAGGGGGAGTACCAGGAATGACCCCTGTATTACTGTGGCTGGCACTGGTTTGATGTGCATGTATTCATCAGACACCTTCTGTAATGTGGGCTCCGCCTGCAGTCCAGTTGCCAACCACTCCTGCGACATAGGAATATACATCTAGTTTACTGAGTGTAGCTGGAACACAGTATGGGTGATGGTATCCTACAACCTGGCAAGGTCATGATATGCAGTGTGAATCAATCCTACTGTCATTTATATCTCTACCGAGTACATCAATTACATTGACCACGGTTCATGGCCGTACAGCCCAGACTCAGCCAGGTAGTTGTGCACTATGTCCCATTATCAATGGTGTCTCCCCCTTTGTGGGGTGTAATAACTGTTGCTGTGCACCTTTCGGTGTGTACACAGTCTGATATGGAGCTATGATTGCACATGATGTGTATGTGGATAGCTGAATGTTCTTACATTTGTGTAGGATACACCCTGGGATGTTGACAGGTCCCATGGAAGCTTTATGTATGGCATTAGAGAGTGCAGCTTGTACCTGCATAGTCGTTAGTACAGGGGCCCTGTAGTATACATGGATATATTACTAAGTGTACCTGCTGGGGGTGGGAGGATGGGTTTAGGTTCTCCGAGACTCTATTTGGATGAACAGGTGCTATTTTTGTAGCTGCAGTACTTCCCATGCAATAGTGCTGTGCAGCACTGACACAGCTATAGAATGCTCTGTGCTTGGCCTCAAAATATGTGGCCGATTGGTTTCACAGTAGTGTTGCATGGTTTTATATGGTGTATCTGCATCTTACTGAGGCTGACCAGGGATCACCTACACTCATGTGTGTTCGCTCTTGCAACAGTTACTACCTTCTGTGGTACAGTTTAAAGCATGGTACCACCAGTTTGCCTACTTGTTTGTATTGGGTTGACTCCTGGTTCTGTTTCAATGGCACAATCACTGCACATATGTGACTGCTTAAGGTTCATTTGTGTAGGATTCAGCATTTGCACATGCATTGTCCATCTGCATGGGTGCCATGGCACTCACCACTCTGCTCTTAGGAACCATAACATTGGCATTGGAGACTAATTATGTGTAGCATACTGTTAGCCCTGTTTGTGTGACTACTGTGATCTGGTCAGTGGGTTCGATGGAATTCAACATGCATTGAGCGCAGGTGTTGGTACATGAGGAGTCTTCCCAGTTCATAATGGAATAGTTGAGAGTAGCCAATATTATGGTTCTGTCTCAGACCTAATCTTCCCCATTACAGCACATTATGACAGTTGGGAAGTCCACGGCCTGGTGGGTGATCTGTCTCAAGGTGCATTTTGAATTCTACTGTGGCACAAAGGTAGTTGCTCAGCATAATGCATCTGATATTATGCAAGTGCAATTATCGTGGGGGTGTGCATATCCTTCAGGCATATGGACACACCTGCGGCCCGTGTGTTCCAATAAAGGATAATGGGCAAAAAGTGAGGTATGTGTTATAACATGGCTATGCAGGTGTGCTCTCTGGAGCGTTGAAACATGTCTCAGCCACTGCACAGATATGTTCTCCATGTTAGGGATTGACATATGTGTGTCCGTGTAGTGTTTCTGACATGTATCATTGTGTAGGAGACCTGCAGTTTATTGCTTGGCTGTCCCTGTAACAGCAGTGTACCCTCACCTGAACCATGCATGATGAAAGTACTATAGGGGAAGCATGAGCCCTAGGCTGTATCCAGATTCCCAGGGGTGACAGGTGCAGGCCCTGTCTGGCAAAGCATCATGGTCTGTCAACCATGTTATCCCAGGACAACAGATACTGGATACCCTGCGACATGCACCATTACACTAGACAATTGTGGAATACAATCCTTTTGTCCCTGTACTGCAGTATTATTTTGGCCAATGGCAGAATGCTACCCAGGCCTTGGGACATGCCTGCATGGGCTACAAGACCTGACAGTTCCTACATGTGTTTCCATGCAGTCCAGGCTACTGCATCACAGGTCCTGCACAACAACATGGAATATGCCAGAGCCATGTGTATAGCTCAAAAGGTGGTCTGAGTGTATGAGTATGTGGCTAATCATGGCAGACAGACAGCTGAAAGTATGTATGCCCTCGTATAGGTCGGTGTGTAACATAGTGCTAGAGTTTGCATTCACAAATGAGTACTGTTGGGTATGTTTCCAGTCATGTGTTCAGAGGTGTGGCACACTTATGCAAACTATGTCATACAGTTTGTATATTTCTGTGTCTGTCTCTTCCTGCTTGGGGGGGGGGTCACTTGTTTGGCCAGATACTTAGATGTGTCTGTGAATGTGTGTGATTTCCGGTAGTGTGTGTGGGTGTCCTTACTGTGTTCTGGTAAGAGTATGTGTTGGTTGTGTTGATGAGCTGCATGTGTTAACCTACACCTCATGACTGTCCTGTCCAGTCATGGCTGTAGACTGGGCTGCCTTCCAGCTTAGCACTGTAGCTGTATCCCAGACAATGTGTGGGGCGTGGTGATAGATGGGTCTGGCAGTGTACATGGCACAGAGATTACATTCCCCCAGGATGGCCACATACACAAAGCTGACATTAGAAAACACCAGTAACTGACTAGTGGACATGTGTGTATGGGCAGTCAGTACTACAAGTACCAAGTACTGTATTTAGTTTACGTATTACCTATGAAAATGTTTTAGACAGTGATGCTCACATGTAAATATTTGTGTTATGGACGTGACAACACTGGCTATTATGGAACCATCGTAGTTACCTTTAGCAGCAATCCTCCAATGAGGAGCACATCACATCCTGTTAGTTGATTACAGATGATGCAAGTGTCTACAGGTCGGTTTCCTTCTCTGGGTATATACTCACATATCCACCAGGACCATGAGCTCTGTTGGGCACAGACACCCACTCCCCAAACAGTCATGTATCAATAGGCTCTGATGCCACTATCAACATGATCAGGATATAATCAGATAGTGTGAGCCATCACCTATGAAGCTGCTATTACACATGAGCAGCAGTCTCCTACATCTTACACTCCTACTGCAGATGTCACACTGGAGTTAAAGATGATATACAACCTGTTTCATTACCAGTGCTGTGCACTACCTTACATACAGTATGTGCAGGTGGCTGTTAGGTTGGCAATGAGAGGTTGGGCTACACAAACCTGGTAGTTCAACCAGTGTGTCTGTACTCTCAATATCCACTCTATGTAGGTGTGCACATAGCCATTTGGCCCAGCCCTGTAACAAGGGTCACTGCACGTTTGCATAACATGTACACATGCACAGCTGTTATTGCTTGCAACTGATAGTAGAGAGGTGGATATTACATGTGTTATGTGCATGGATAGTTACCTGGCTTCTTCAATTATCTTTGCTATCATGCTGCTAACCTGTCAGATGAATACTAATGCTATGTATCCTGTCATTGAGTATTGTAATTGCCAATAGATGATATAACTACTGTTTGCATAACATTACAGAACTGCTATGTAGAATAGAATACAGATCTGCCTAGAATACTGTACATTACACAGTTATTGGCACAACACCCCACAATGCACACCATATTTGCACTATAAGCCCACCTTTAACATGTTCATCTTACTTATACACCCATACATATGTCGACTGTTACAATATATCGACATATACCATCCCATGTTATAGCACACATACTTGTTCGACCAATCCTGACACTGACAGTGACTGGAAGTGAATTGGTGGGTTCCAAGCCCATATCATCCCTTGTGTTGTATGTGTAGTGTGCTGTGTGGCCTACAGCAGTACACATATAGAATACTACAAGCATTACTACTGCTCAACAATACATCACTACAAGATAGCTATTTCCACTATATGCAATGATTACACTGTAATTTTTACAGTACAGATACTATGTACACAGACATACTACATGTTATACATACTGTCTTAGTAATCTGAGGTGTTATTAACTAGTGTAATACTCGTTTTCAGTTCGTCTTTCAGTGTTTTGTACTGTCCTACAGGTAGATACAGATGGTTTGAATGTGTGACAAGGCAACCTTTTATAGTTACTGATCAGTAACATGTGCTATCCCGATGGCCAATTGGTGTTCCTAAGTAGCTAATTACATGAACATCAGCTGTGCTGCTACTGCCATAGCCAATACCATGGCTACAGTGGAGTATAATTGAGTACTCCACTTGGGCATTGTCCCTTTGCCTTACTTGTGAGGAAGACAGCGTGGAAGTTTTGTTTGGAAGCTATTGCAACAGCTGTAGGAGACAAACAGTAATATATTGTGTGTAATGCCTAGAGGAGTTGGTCTAAATGTGAGTACTGCTGTTATATTTCTGAACATTGCTACTTGTGCAAGGTTTGTCTGTACATAATACTTCTGCATATGTGTCAGTCTGGCCAGGTTGTTTGACCAGCTCAAGGCTGCATAGCTATGCATATAATGTTAGGGGGTTTACAGTGTGCTTACCAGACATATTTAGTTTGGTGTTACTGTGTGTCATACTGTGCTAATAATCAGTACTCGGTAAAACTTCCTGGTGTAACAACCTTTCAACCCTCTGAAACGGGATTAGTTCATACAAACCCTGTTACATCAGCAGCTGTTCAATTGTATAACAACAACCATGTTAGTGTGTCTGTGTCCAGGTATGTTAAGGTTTCAGCAGATGTTGTACAGTAGTTGCATAGTTGGTTATGGTATGACAGTATGTATTGATGTAATTATTACGGTTGCGGGGTAGATGTTGGTGTGTGTACATAACACGTGCAGGTGTGTAGGAACCCCTTTTATAGAATATCTATATGTGTGTGGGTGTTCTTTCCCTATGTCAACACCTGTCCCTTAGTGGACTAATACTATGGTAATTGCAGGCGGATTCATTAAGTCACTATTAAATGCTTCCTGTATAGCATGCAGGTACTGTTAGTCCTTGAATCCTTTTGGCAATACATCGGAATGTAATAAATATTTGCAAAATGAAAGCTGTCTGTGTAATTCTGTCATGGATATTTGCAGTCAATGCAGTTGTGTTGGTGACTGTAAAACATATTTGTAATATTGTATTGGCATATACTCTTCATATGTTATGTTCATATTGTTTGGGGGGGTGGAATGTGTGATTGCTATGGTCCATGTTATACTCAGATATGACCACTCCAGATGCTGTTTATGGACATGTATATATGTGTATATATATATATATATATATATATATATATATATATATATATATATATATATGTATGTGTGTGTGTGTGTGTGTGTGTGTGTGTGTATGTATATAGATATATACAGTATTGCATACGTTTATCTGTACCTCCATAGATGTGTAGATGCTTTTAGCCTATCTATATATCTACGTATATATGTAGACCTGTATATATCAACATGTCTCTATGTATCTCTCTCTCTCTCTCTCTCTTTCTCTCTCTCTCTCTCTATATATATATATATACATATATGAGCATACACCTTTAATTGGGTACATGGCGGGTTGTCCTATTTCAACACATTCCTCCCTTTTATGTTTTAACCTGTCTGCATATACAACTGGGATAGGTACATCCCAGATAGCTTAGTGTTAGGTTACCCTGAGGATGGAGTACATGGTTGCGGGTTCTACTCCTGGAAGGTATTATTAATTTACCTCTCAAAGTAGGCACTGGTAGGGAAAGTGTGAATAATGCACATTTACATGGTTGTGAGCAGGTTTGCTCATGGCCTGTGCGACGTTAAGCAAAGGTCAAACCATTGCGCAAACATGTGGAAACCAGCTTAAGAGTGCTTTAATCCATCTGCATCCAAAAGCCCTTATTCTGGCCCTCAAAATAACCTTGCAGGTCTTGAATCTGGGACCATGAACACCACAGTCACTAATCTTACCACTAAGGCATCTGAGATATGCGCGAATGTTATGGTGTTTAGAATATACATTGTACTACAGACATTCCTCACTACTGAAAATAAATGAAACAATCAGTTGGTGTATATATGTCTGATACATGTTAATGTTCATATGTTTGTGAAAGTAGGTGTTGCAATGTGACATGACAGGGTGTATTATGAATGAGTAAGGTTCTACTTTGTGTCCTTTTTATATTGTCCCCATACTCCATGTATGCCCCTCCAGTTCATGTATTGGACATCCGACCCAGGCCCTCCTTGTTGCATGATTGCATTACCCATCATTTCCCTCCCACCCCAATCTTCACATGCACAACAACCACCCCTTCTATGGCGAATTAGGTTAATATTAATTGTTATAATACCAGTGCTGCATGTGTTTTGTGTACACTCCAATTCCTTTGGAGTGCTTCTGTGTCACGATATGTGTTCATAGATGCTTATATATGACTATTGATGTAACTGTATAATATATATATATATATATATATATATATATATATATATATATATATATATATATATATATATATATATATATATATATATATATATATATATATATATATATATATATATATGTATATATATTTCGTATTAGTTTGTAACAGTAATACATCTGTAGACTGGAATGTGTTGGTTCACAAACTACAGTACATTACAATGTACTGTACATATGTACACAAACCCACTGTCCCATTTGTGATCATTACAGTGAAATGCATATGGTATAAGGTGTAGTCTCAGGACCATGAAATATGTGTACACCTCGGATGGCTTAGTGGTACGTCCCATGACTATAGTGTGCATGGTCCAGGGTTCGACACCTGTGATGCTTTATGAGTGTGTTTTACTGCAGAATAAGGCTCATTTAAGCAGTTGTAAGCATGTTTACAAGTATTTGTGTGACATTATAGCAGCGGTTAAACACAGTTAAACAAACATAATGCATAACCTGTGCGCGCAAACACGGCCACATCCGCTAACTACTCCGGATATATACCTGTCAGTGACATAACATCTCACTATGTGCTGACATGGCATTACATTCTCTGTTGACTGTACTCTCCTGCACACATGGGTTTATATGGGTGATTCAAATGTTTATTATACAGATGATTACTACCTATGTATGCAAGCTGTGGTTAAGGTATACTTTTGCACATGATAAACATCCCTGCCTTTATCAGGATTGTAACCTCGAATGCACAGATACCATGCAGATTCTGTAACCATTACACTGTTGACATTACCGTTGCTTCTGCCTATTTCCTATTTAGATGATTTCTATGTGTAAGCTAGGCTAAGTAAAGGGCGGGAGCCCACGTACTTACTGAGCATCACGTACTCTTGACATAACAACATATAACAAATGTACTGTGAGACAGTACATTACATTCCTAACTACATTAGGCATAGCCCCTCACTGACACACTTCAAGGGAAACCTTGTTGTGTGAATGGGTAACAGACTATACACCCCTGGGATCTTGTGCCCCAGAACCATACAGACAGGGGGTGGGGGAGCCTGTCAACTTTGAAAGCTGCAAGACCTTTTGGGGGAATTGACTGGTGTTGAACTGCCACATTACCATGCCCTCTTTAGATCACTAAGTGCCCCTATCACCCTCCAGAACCCCAGTCTTCAACAGCTTCCAGCAACTCTGCCTGGAATTGCTTCATTGGCTATGCTTGACAGAGGCTCAGTTACATCATCAATGGTGCGGGGAAGGCCAACACACTGTTGCTATGCTTCTAATTGCCCTTGGGCAGATAGATAGTAGGCTATCTGTGAACCTGTAATGTGCAGGCCATTACAGACATAATATGTGAATAAACAGACCTTCAGATCACAATATACAGTGTGAACTCACCATGTTGTCAGGAAACTGTTAAGTACAGCAAGAACATACAGAATATTGATACTTAGTCACTCCAAAAGCCTATCTTGGAAGCTAGAAGACTTGTATAAGTTTAAGGCTTTCTATTGCTTACCACTAGGTTACCTACAGGGGAGATGAAAAACAAGCACAGATGGGGAACATGCATGCAATGATACCATACCGGCCTATGTGTCAGCCTTACACTTTGGAATACTGGCCAAGGCTATTGGCGCACCCATGGTGCCTTATTTAGGAGAATCTCAAAGGTGAATACCAGCCCCATAAACAGCACAATAGCAGATTCAATGAGGTTTATGCTACTCAACACCAGGGGTTGTGATCACAACATGCATGCACTCACAGAACTCCTCAGGATGGTCAACATCAACATCTGTGCATTAACTGAAATCTGCCTTAAGGCTCCTGAGAGCACACCAGCACTACCAGACTACATCCCATACCACACATTTCAGCCACAGAACATGGACTGACAGACATGGTGGGGCTGTGTCCATATTCATCAGCGATACCTACACCTCCAGGTTAGTGGGGCAGCATGATAACTCTGTGATCATCCATGTGCAGCTAACATCCGCCACATCTGCAATGTGGAATGTGGCCTGCTACGGCTCACCCTCCATGACCCAGGACCTCCACTCCACCTACCTGGAAACAGTGGAGAACACAAAGTCCTAATGCACACCCTGGCATTGGTCGATGTCAACTACCATACCATTAACTGGGAAACATACTCCGGTACTCACTTCCAGGACCAGCACTTCCTGGAATGTATCACCTCATATGCCCTGTATCAGGTGGTAATCTCCCTAACGTGGGGTGGAAACTACTAGATGTGGTCATCACCAACATGGGCAACAGGTGCACCACAGTGAAGGTTAACCGGTCACTGGTTTGATCTGACCATGAACTATTCACTGTTTCCACACCCTAGCATCTCCCCCACCCATGGATACCACAGTGTATACCTTTCCTACATCTAAATTTACACTACTAGTGACAGGGGTGGGGGGCTTCACAGCCCCCATGCTAAGGGGAAACACTGCTCAAGATACAGACAGATTTACAAATGCAGTCTATAAGCACCTACATGGATGTATGGCTCATGCCAGTGCTGGTTAACCAAGACTCACTCCTCCTAGACAAGGACACCAGTCTGGTGGACCTCTGCAATAAACAGGCTATACTACAGACATAGGACAGTGTTCCAGACACACAGCAAATCCCACGAAGGGCAGACATCTGTGACCACTATTAGTATGATACATAGGTCCTTCATGACATCATCCAAGGCTAACATCAGCAGAACACACAAGGATTCAAAAGATAACCACAAAGTCTTCTTTGGCTATGTCAAGGATCTACATGGTGACACACAGATTTGCACTGTGCCAGTGAAATATAGCACAAAATAAGCTGACCCTACTGATATCGCCAACATCCTTGCAGATGCATTCGGTGCATACTTCACCCCCTAAAGAGCCCACAACACTATCCAAAAGGTACAGTATCCCAACCATCAGAGACACACAGGTGGAAATGGCCCTCTCTAACAGCAGAACACAGCCTCAATGGAGGCAGATGTTGACCCAGACTGCATCTTGCAAACTGTACAAGGCAACCTGCCCCCCACCTAATTAATCATTCCTACCTCAGCCTCTCCACAGGCTACATGCCCATGCAATGGCGTGTGGCAACAGTTATTCCACTCCATCATGGAGAAAAAACAACTGACCATGGTAAGTACCACCACATAAGCCTGATTAGCCTGGTATGCAATGGTATGGTTCGCATCCTCATGCCACTCATTAACAATGACATTGGTAACCTTCGAACATGTGACCCAACCCAGGTCAGCTTGGTTGAGTGCAGTTCATACCTACTGAACCTGTTTGATGTCTTACATACAGTCACCAAGACATTAGATGACAGGGGGCATGGCTAGGATGCTGAACTGATAGCTGCACTTCATTTCAGCTCTCTTACTTCAATACAATTCCTGACAGGAATTTTACAAAATAATATTTAATCTGAAGAAATATTTATTACCAACTTATTTCTAATAACTCTGAGCATCTATAAGAAAAATTTTATTGTCAGAACTTGAATAATTCCTGTCAAATTAATTACTAGAAAATCAGCACCAATATCAGCTTTACAGCATGAGTCATCTAAGGAATACAGCACAAGACTCTTCTCTCAAAAAAGACCTGCAATCTCTCATTACAAATATACAGGAACTTACAATAAAAATCGACAAGATGGACAATAAAATAGATACTTTTAAAGAAAAGTGCTCACAACAACTGGAACAGCTTCAAGAAATGTTTACACAGCAGACAGGACAGATATCACTTATTGAACAGTCATTAAGTGACATTGACACTAGAGTCCAAATAGAAGAACAACCAACTGAATTCTTACTGCAACAGAACACATATTTACTAGAAAAGCTTGATGATATGGAAAATCGAACAAGAAGAAATAATATTAGAATATATGGTCTACCAGAAAAATCTGAAGGGGACAATATAATAAACTTTCTTACCATCTGGATACCAGATGTAACAAAAATACCTGAAGCTGTTTCATATGGTATAGAACGTGAGCATAGATCACTAGCAGCTTCTGGAAATGCTTCTTCTCCAGGTAAGAACAAGCCGAGATCTATAATTGTGAGACTTTTTTCTACACAAGATAAAGATCTTATATTAAGAAATGCTTGGGCAAATTCTCCCATCAAATACAATGATTCATTAATAAAATTTGACAATGATTATTCTACAAAAGTGGTTTCAAAAAGAAAAGAATTTCTACCAATAATAAAAACCTTGAAGAAAAAGCAACTGAAAGTCCATCTTTTATTCCTAGCAAGACTGACAGTTTTTCTACCAAATGGAATAAAAATCTTTGAAACAGTAGATTCAGCAATAAAATACCTTACCAACAACAACATCCTAACACATGAAGAATCTATGGACTGGACAATAAGTGCACTGAAAAGAAATGCTAAAGTAAATACTTGGAAAACTGTTGAGCAAAAGAAAAAAAAAATAGGGGACAAATAATCTTACATATGTTATATTCTGTAAAAATCTAAATAATAATATTAACAACAAAAGAAAAGTTCTTACTGTCTTCAAGTTACACCGAAACAGATACTGTTTTCAATTATACTTTAAATGTCAAAATTAGCATAAATGTAAATACATTTATCTCAAATCACATCAATATACTAAGCATAATTTAAACATTACTCCATTTTTCATTATTATCCATCTATTATTTTCATATTCTTAATCAGAGTAATCAATGCATAATAATGTTCCCAAATATTTATTTATTTATTTATTTGTGTATTTATTTATTTATTTATTTATTTTCTCTCTTTGTGTTTTGTTGTTTTTACTTTTCTCTTCTTTTTATAAAATCTTCATTAACTTATAATACTTTAATCAGTATATGGTTATATTGCTTAATAGGTATAGTAATGGCTGCTATATAACTTATTATCAGTTACATCCCTGACAGCATTACTTTTTATAAGTTAAAAGTGTCCCTGTTTGGATAAACACTAATGCTGGGCGGAAATGTGTTGCTTTTGAAATGAAGTATTTCAGTTTAGATGTATTATAAGACTACTTTAAATAATCTTAAAAGATGTTCTGCCTTTGATCCATATGCACATACTGATATAGTCCAGTGAAAAAATATGTTTTAAGTGATATTTTGAGGCTATAAGTCAGGTGTGTTGTGACTCCGGACATCCGGAGTTGAGAGATGCTTGTGACTAGCTTAGATATCCTGTTGTCTTTTCTTTTGTAGAGAAATAAGGCATAGCATGTTTAAAATGCAAAGTTTGATAGTTGTGAACACCACTCCACAAACTAGAGTGCTTGCATGCACACTACAAGAGATTGTCACGAAGTAAAAGAAGGGGAAAAAAAAAACACATACCTTTTCCCGCTTGGTTCTCAAGGCAATTTAACAGCCACAGACATCACTAGAAACTCAAGTTACTTATTGCTTGTCGCATTTACTTGTGTATGCCATCCCCTGACTCTTTCTAATTGACGTCTAGTCAGGAAATAAGCTAGGTTCACATTTAAAGATACAGGAACCTAAATTCCTTCTAAGGAAATGTAAATAATATATGAGGTTCATCTAAATATACATAGATATATATTTTTTGAAGCACTTTCAGCTTATGGCTACTGATGTCTTCTAGCACCTTGATAGATAAGGACATATATCTGCTTGTCTTTCTGTCAGTTTAGTTTTCCAGACATTTTAGCTATCCCTTACTATGTTTTGTACAGCAGAGTTTAAAGAGCAGAAATTAATCATCAGGAAATAAAATCACTGCTGTTTTACAAATTCTCTAAAGAAACTAGTAAATGTCAAGCAACGGACAGGTTTATTTTAAGGAAAATTGCCATTTGCCACACTGGTGCTCCTACAAAATACTACTAATGTCCTGCTACCAAAATATGCCCTCAAGTGGACAAATGGGATGCAACAAGAAGGTTAAATGTACATTTAGCAAATCAAGCATTTAAATAACAGTATAATATACTAGATAGAGAAAGTAAAACAATAATCATATAAACAACTATAATAAGTAACATAACAACAGACTATTTAACCCAATGTGTCAATTATACAATATTTATATCCCATATAGGTTTGAACGTTGTCGAAGCATCTGTGTTCTTCACACATATTGTATTAAATCCAAATCAAGTAGAAGAGGGAGAGTCTTAGCCCACACCCTAATTTATTACTAAGTTACCATGCATTATGAACATACATTGTGGCAGGTACTCAGCAAGCTATCCATCCTTAGATGGCTCATGCTGTTCCCATTTACTCATCTGATTAATGACTGCGGCTGTACTCTTCTTAATATATTACCTGGCTATGGCTTCACCCTTCTTATAATATTACCTGGACTTTTACATTATCAAGAATGACACAATACTAGTGTATGTGGGTATATCATGTTACTGTTAGTGTAAACAAAAATGCTTGACAATGCAACCATAATTCACAAGCCTTTCTGCAGGCAAATGTATAGCATTGTCTAGCAGTTGAGAGCCTGATTGTTCCTGATCAGCAGACCTGTATTTTCATGTTCCAATATTACTACATGAAAAGACGCCAATATTAGTCTGCAAGTTTAGTAAGCAGTAAATTCATCAGGGATTAATTCGAGGGGACACATATTATAGCTAAAGCACTTGACATTTGATAAATGTATCCTCTCAATGATGCGTTCTATCTAGTCATTAACTGTAAAACAACTTTTCTGAGAAACATTGTTGTAATGCCAGTTAATTATTTGAATTAAATATTTCTATATACAGTCATAAAGCAATTACCAGGATAAATAATACTCTTGCAGTGCATGGATCACCATAGCTATCCTCTGATGTTAGAGGAAAAACAAGCTTCTTAAACACCTTTTTGATGTAATAAAGATATTACCCCATAGTTTAAATACATTTTGTCTATTTACTGCAAAGTGGGTTAGGAATTTTAACCTGCAACATTTTCATACATAATAGTTTATATCTTAGCAGCTTCCATTATTTTGATATGTTCTCCAGTATACTTTTTAAATACTATAATGAGAAGCTCCGGATGTTTAATTCTAAACTTTTATTCAGTCATAAGATTAAATTACTGGTGTTAAGTAAGCCAAAATTATATCTCCAGCACTTATTGTCAGCAGATAAACTCACTGGTTAAGTGTCAGTCTAAGCTGTAAGAGTTAATATGTGATATATATAGATGTTTGCTTTGAAAATGTGGTCAAGTGCACTGTAGTTTTACCTCTGTACTGTGTCTTTTTGATTATACAAAGTCCCTCTGAAAGTTGATAAAAGTGTTAACAACAAAACACTCAATCAAGTAACAACATTATAAGTAGTCTCTTGGATAAGGGAGATGTCTAAAGTTTGATCTTGTTGTCTCCAGCCATGGGAATTGTCTTTGAAAAGCTGAAAAATGCAATCAGAGGAACATATTTAATGTCTACTAAAGAAATATTAATATACTTGTATATTGTATTGAATTTCAGTTTATGTTAAACATGAAATATGATGTGGTTTCAGAACTATTCATGTTTTTATTCCAATATGACTTTGCAAATACTAATTTAAACACTGGTTTAGGACTTGAGTAGTCTAAAACATTTACACAACAATGGTATTGTATTATACAGTAATGTCAGTAAATAGTTTTCAACAGATGTATGCAACATACAATTACAGATTTTAACATGAGGTTTATTAATACCCTAAACTATTTTGAAATGATACTACCTTAATCTAAATATTTGTACCTTTTTGAAACCTGATTAGAAATAAATATTATTGAATTACAGTAAGATGAGTAAAGAATATATTTATATATTTTAGCTGATTAGATTATCATAATATATTGTTCAATTATCTTTATTTACAAACTAAGAGGATAAGAGAAACTGATCCAAATATTATTTGTGAGGGTAGAAAGTTTGTTTGGTTAGATTCACTAACCAAACAAAGAGGTATATTACCTCATAGCAATAGGGAATGGTTTTTAAGGTTAAGAATTACAAGTTTGGAAGTTCTTTGTTTTTTTTTTTTATTCTATCACTTTAGTGTCACTCAGAAACATGCAAAAATCATACAAGAAAAACTTTTTGAATTCTGTATCCAAGATGGAACTAAGAATAAACAATATTTATATAAACTCACACATAAAACAAACTCAAAACTAGGAAATGAAATGTTTATCCATAAATGTTAATGGTCTAAATAATAGTAATAAAAGGAGAAGCCTATTCAAGTACATAAACTTACATAAACCACAAATAGTCTTCTTGCAAGAGACACACGTATTAGATAGAGATATAAACAACTTAAATAATAATTACACAGTACTAATAAACTCTCAATACAAAACAAAAAAGAGGAGTAGCTATACTACTTCGCAACTCAACTATAACACCTAAAATAATTACTACTTATCAAGATGCATCAGGTATGTTTTGTCTAGCTTCAATAGAATTAAATAAGAAAATCTATACATTAGTAAATCTATATTGGATCCAAGGACTAGGATTAAAAACAGTTAAACAGCACTTTGAAGAGATAATTCATTTAACTAAGGGTAGCCTGATATTGGCAGGAGACTTCAACTGTATAATGAATGAAAAAGATACAGATTCTAAATCTAAAAGAAGAAAACAACCTATCTCTAAAGCACTATCAAAATTTATAGATACATTGTGTTTAAAAGATATAAATGAATTTGCAGAACCAGACTCACTAATCTTCACATTTTATTCTCATAGATATAAAACTAACTCTAGAATTGATAGAATATATGCTGCCAATGACCTAATAACAAAAATTGACAAAGCCAACATTATAAATTGTCCCTTATCTGATCATAATGCCATAGTCTTTGAGATAGAGTTTACACCATTTTATTCAAATCCCATTACTAGGCTACCTTCCTATATCACAAAATTGACAGATTTCAAAGAATTTTATGAAGAAACAATCAAAAACTTTCAAGAAATAAATTACACAGAAGATAGTTCAGAAATATATGTCTGGGATTCATTAAAAGCAGTTACATATGGGAAAATATTATCCTGGTACATAAATAAAAGGAAGTTATAGAATAAAGATATGCTAGAGTTACAAAACAAAGCAGATAAATTGAAACTGGAAATACAAAAGGGTAATGCTACTCAAGTTCAAGAACTTACACAAATCAATAAGAAGTATACAGAATTGTTACATCATAAGATTATGATTAACTTAGAAAAGATAAAAATAAATTCATACTCTACTAATTCAGCACACCTGAGACACTTAACTAATAGAACAAAAAAAACAATTAAATCTAAGCAAATAAAAGAAATATTTATTCCTAATACTAACAAAAGAGTTACTGAACTACATATTTTAGAAGCATTCAGACTCCAATTTAACATTGATAATTCCATAAATACTCAAGATACACCTACTAAGGATATGAAAAATACTTAGAAAATAATATTGATATTAAATTAACACAAGAACAAATAGACATTATAAGCAAACCAATCAATATGACAGAATTAAAATCACAAATTAAAAAGCTCAAGACAAATAAAGCACCTGGCCCAGACAATATGCTACCAGAAATGTATAAATTAATACCCAATCAAACCATATCCTTATTATTAAAAGCATATGATATAGCCAATAAAGATTTGAATATACCACCCTCTTGGAAATATTCATTGATATCCCCAATTATCAAACCCGATAAAGATGAGAAGCAGTGTTCCTCATATAGGCCAATATCATTACTCAATATAGACTATAAGATGTTTATGGCTATATATGCAGATAGGATCAAACACTTTCTTCCTTTCTTAATTCACAAATATTAAAAAGGTTTTATTAAAGGAAGAAATACTTCATATAATATTAAAAGAATACTAACATTAATAGATTATAGCAAACATAAAGTCCTAGATTTAAATGTAATCTCATTAGATATTAATAAAGCTTTTGATTCGGTTAACTGGAACTTTCTTTCACTAGTTTTAAAAGAATAAAGAATATAACTTTCCTTCTAATTTTAATAATCTTATCCAAATACTATTTGAAAAATCTACTGCATATGTTAAACTGGGATCACATAGATCAGGCCCTATAACAATCAAAAAGGGAACTAAACAAGGTTGTCCTTTATCACCATTGTTATTTGCATTACTCATAGAAACCTTTGCAAATCAAATCAGATCAAACAATAACATAAAGGGCATTTGTATTATTAAAATGTTAAACCTTAAAATCCAAATCTTTGCTGATGGCATACTATTAACTCTCTCAGATACAAATGAGTCTTTGAATGCTCTATTTAACTCCATGAATAAATTTCAAAATATTTCAGGCTTAAAATTTAATGAAAACAAAACTAAAATTATGCCCTGTAATTGTAAAATAAATAAATAAATAAATAAATAATATAAACAAAAGATTTTCCAAATATATAGTAACAGAAAGTAAATTATTATATCTGGAAATAAATCTACTCAATGAATTAACAGATTCTCTAATATTTAACTATAATAAACTACTAGACAAAATAGAACAAACAATTGGTTACTGGAATAAATATATCTTTTCAACAGCAGACAGATTATATCTTATTAAAATAATAATATTTCCCAAAATATTATATTTAATACAACATTTTTCATTGCCACCTCCCAAATATATTATTCAAAGATACAATAAACTAATTTTAAATTTTCTATGGTTTCTAAATAAACCCTGTATAGCCTTAAATAAACATTTACCAGATTGGGAAGATGGTGGAATGAATTTATCTGATCTTGATTTATATATTACCTCATCTGTTATTAAAAACATAGCACTGTGGTTAAATAATTCATACACACCTATATGGAAACAAGCCCATGAGCAGATTTACATAGAAATCAATTATAATCACATACAAGACAACTTAACAGTAATACCATCACCCCTTATATGGATGTTAAAATATTATTTTTTAGGGAAAAGGAATAATATTAATAAATTGCCATCAAACTATATAAGCTCTACACTTTCAGTGTTCAAAACATATATAAACAAAATACCAAATATTAATTCTTGGATTTTTCTTATTTTCCCTATAGCTTTTACACCAAATATTCTAGATACATTCCAAATATCTAAAATAAATATACTTAAAGAAGAAACATTACTCTTTTGGCATCAACTTATAGAGAAAGGGAAAATTCTAACAAATGAACAGATAATTTATAATTATAATATAAATAAAGACAATTGGTTGTTTTTACAAAATCTAAGGCGTTTTCTTATAAATACAATAGAACAAATGCAACCTTCAGTTAGACATAAAGCTCCAAAAGTCATTGAATACCTTATTCTAATCACAAAACAGCCTTATCAGGGTATAGGTTATTTGTATAATATCTATAAAATTGTTAAAAAAACAAAAAACTATCATGAAAAATCATACTGGGATTATTATACTTTAATAAACAACCATCCTCCAACTGAAGAAGAAAAAAGTAATATTCTAAAATCTTCCAAATTTTCTACATTATCAAAATACTGGCAATTATTCACTTGGAGATATCTACACACAAGTTTCTATACACCACATAGGTTAGCCAAAATGTATTCTATTGAAGATCAATGTTAGAGATGCCATACCAAGATAAAAGCAGATTGGCAGCATGTTTTTTATGAATGTATATGTCTCAATATGTAATGGAAATCCATTAACTATTTTTTTTCAGACTGTTTATAATGATAATTTTCAATTAACAAAGTCTTTCATTTTATTCAACTCTCCTATTCCAAACTGTGTACCAAAAAATAGACACTAAAATCCTATGGTCACTATTGGCAATTTCACGTAAAGTTATAACTATACACTGGAAAAATGAGGCTTCTCCTACGTTCAAGGAATTTGAGAATTTAACAACAGTTGCTCACATGGAAATATTAACAGTGAAGAACAGAACTAAAAGATCTACTTCTTACTATTACTCTTGGATGAAAGTACTGGAAATACTCGAAAAGATCGAAGAAGATATATCATCTTATGTTTCTAGCTTTATATAATATAGAATTTCAGTGTTATTTGCATAGACACCAATGTAAATAGTTATATAATGGTTTGAAGTTAGTAATGTTTTAGAATTGTAAATATGTTATTTATCTCTATTTCATGTAAAGTTTCTTAAGACATCTTATTTGAAATAATAAAAAAATTTAGTAAAAAAAAGACATTAGATGACAGGGGAGGTGGGTCACACATACTACCTGGCCCTCACCAAGGCTTTTGACACCATGCCCCACTCAGGTATTATTGATAAACATACCAGCCTGCACATTCACCCATACATGACCGGTTGGGTTGCCAACGGGCTTACACACAGAACCCACATGGTACGACTAGCGGTCTTCAGGTCCAACTCTTGAACAGTCACGACTGGTGTCCCACAGGACTCAGTCCTGGGAGCCCTACTGTTTGGCATATACATCTCAGATGTGCAGGTGAACACAGGTGGACTACGGCAGACCATGTTTGGCAATGACTGCAAACTGGGAGCTAAGATTGATAGTCCAGCTGACACGGATATCCCTCAGGGGGCCTCACAGAGAATGTCATAGGGTGCCAATGACACAGCCTCCAGCCAAGTGCTACTAACTGCATGGTCATTCCATTGTGGAATTGGCACCCACATATTAACACATGAGCGGCAGCCACTTTAATACAGACGAGATAATGGGGTATCTGGGGACTAAGGTAGATAGTGTTATCCCCTGTGACAATCATATGTCCACAGTAGTTAGGACATCCTTCTATGTAGGCCACCTGACAACTAAAGGATTCCCATCTAGACATACTGGGGTTATAGTGCCCCTTTACTCATCACTCATCAGTCCCATCATAGGGTATGATAACCCATGTGGGATGTACCTCAGAGGACATGTCCAACAGCTGGGGGGGTCCACGAATGTACCTCACCAAGGGGAATACTGGCCTCCAACATATGGCCTATGCAGCCAGACTGAATAAACTCCTGCTTTACTCAGTGGCATCTCGTTTACCCAGAGATGATCTCCACTGATCAACACAGCCATGTCGAACTCAGGCTTGATGGATATGCTCCACCTATGGGAATCCATGTCACAGTGAGCCACACACTGTAGTGAGCTGACCTTGCCACAACAATAACCGGAAGATGCTGGAGGGACAGCTTCCTGTCACAGACACTCCCCATACTTTGGAACAACATCCCTAACTACATTATACAGAGCCCCTCACTAACACTCTGAAAGGGAAACCTTGAAGGCTAGATGGGGAACAGTAGATGCACCCCAGGGATCCCACCATTGGCTCCGCTCCACAGAGGGATGGTTAATGAATCAATGGGATGGCAAAAGCTGACACATTTTGGCTGAACTTATGAATGGCCTCTGGCAGTTGGCCAAGTACCTACCTATGAATCTATACATACAGTATCTGCATATGCCGATAGCTTAATTTACTGTTCAGGTGTTAACTTACCTTGTGCCAATGGCTGTTGAGTGTGCAACAGTTGAGGGCTGCCTATGATGAATGCACACAGCAGACTGCCTATACATGACAATTTACAGGTAGTCTTGTGTGTGTGTGCCATCCATTTTACTGTGTGTGCAGGTGGATAAAGGTGTCAGTCCCTAGGTGCCTACACTGTCAGTGTGTGTGCTATACATTCCCTCTTTGCCAAGGCATGGGCATACTGGGCACGCCTCCGTCTGCCTACTGGGTCTGGCTCAGGGTGTTCATGGCCTGAGCACCTCTGTGCCTGTGGGGCCCTTGGCAATGGTGGTGGGCTGTGCGGGCCTTCACCATTTTGTCCCTGCTGCAGCTGTTTCCGCAGGACCATATTGTGTAGCATGGCACACACTATGAAGATGTGGGCACACGTTCCTGGAGAGTACTGCAAGACTCCACCAGATATGTCCAGGCAATGGAACCATGATTTCAGCATCCCAAACACATGCTCTATAATGATTCTGGTTTGTGCATATGCCTCATTATGGCATTCCTGCATGGGTGTGTGTGTGCATTTCTGATGGGAGTCATCATCCGTGGTTCCAGTTCCTAGCCAGCATCCCCCACCAGGTGGCCATTTGGGATGTCCCTCCTGGCAAATAACCGATACAGCTGTGAGGCATACCAGATGTGGGAGTCGTGATACCTTCCAGGGCTGCCAGCACACACATCCATGATAAATGCCCTGGGTATTGCACATGACCTGGCAGTTGATGGAGGGAGTATCCCTTGCGGTTTATGTAGCACCTTCCATGCTCACCGGGTGGTGACTTGACATGTATGTGCGTGCAGTCTATTGCACCCAGTACCTCCGGGTATTCTGCCACATAGTGGAAGAGATGCATATTGCTGGCCAACTCCTCCTGTGTTCAGGAGAAGTATATGTGCTCATTGGCATGTAGTAACATGGCATCCAGGAACTGGTGTAGTGCCCTGGATGCTGATGCCTGTGAGATACCCATGATATCCCCAGTTGGTCTTTGAAAGGTACCTGTAGCTAGTATTCTCAGGCTTACACATACCTTCGTATCCACTGGGATAGGTTCCCCTATGATTGTTCTGGCTCTGAGGCATGGCCGGCACAGCTCCACAAGTTGCTGTAGCATGTCCCTGTCCACCCTGTAATGCCCTACTATCTCCTGATCATGTAGCCCCTGGTAGGTTAGCCTGGGTCTGAACACTCTCCTCCTCCTCTGGTGCCTGCAGTGGTCATGTGCATCATCCTCCACACCACCTTCAGTCTCCAACACATGCTGGTGGATAAAAGCTATGGCAGCCCCTAACATGTACATAATAAAAGTTCCCCGTCTATATACACCACTGGTGCAGAGTGTATGGGAATACACAAATGTGTGTGAGGTGCTTTCACACTTTATAGCATTGTGATATGGATGCTGCTGATGTAAGTGGGTGTGTATGTACTATTCCAGGTGCTGTGTGTCTTAATTATGGGTTTTGCAATGAGTATTGCAAGTGTGGGGCCTTTACTGTGGAGATCTACTTGCCTGCCTTGATTAATCTGTTGCCCTTTAATTCACTTTTAGATCTGGATCCCCTCCCATTATCAGGCATGCATCCACCTGCCGTCTTTCTTGTTTTGTACTTTCCCTATCCAGTCATGGCAAAATGTGCCTTGTAGCTGATATACTGCATATTGCCTTTGTTCTGCTTTGACACTTTGCTGTTTTCTTTGCAGTACAGCCCCTCCCCTTCCCTGTTCTGCAGGTAGCTGCTTGCAGCCTTGTTAGCTGTTGTCAATGGCCCACTGTAGGCTCCTAGGTGTTAATTAGTCAATTGTACTCCGATTTCACTGCTGCAGCATTTCCTTATTTCTTTCCTATAACCTTGCTGTTTCAGCTGCACTGCACGACAAGCTCACCCATTTACATGCGTTTTCATCTCTGTTCACATGCATACTTGGTTACCTTGTGCACTCTCAGCTAAGCATAGCTATGGGTGATTCGACACACCCCTATCCTGCAGCTTTGCCTAGCTAGGGGCGCACCGGTTTAGCAATGCTCCAATGTGCTTACAGCAATGGCGACATGCCCCTCTCTTGATGTCATCTTTATATCAAGGGATCACCTCGGTGTTATAATGCTATGCTGTGAGGCGCATCCTTACACCAGCGGGGAGTCTGCAATTCACTATTACTCCTCTCATTTGCATGGCATTGCCTACTAATTCTTAGCTACTGTGTGTAACACTGTCATTGCCCCTTAGCAGCCCTTGTGCCATGAATATTGTGTAGCTTGCCTGCCATTGACTATTATGGGGAAATAGTGATATGTGTTTCATTGCGGTTTTATTCTATATTTTTATATATTCCTTGTGATCCCCTTTGCGCACCGCTGCCCTGCGCTTCCACGATGCGATAGTGCGACTATATATATTAAATGTTAATTTTATATTTTGTACATTTTTTTTATGTCAGTGGCTATATATTTAGCCATTGGCATATATTAACATTATAATACATGTGTTTGGTCAGCTGTCATAGCTCCGATTTTATGTTTGCATGAATGTAAACTGTTTTTACGGTTTACATTTCTGCATGCTTATACTATGCCTGCACCACTTCCTGAATCACTACATACCTTCATTTGCATGCTACACTGCTGCACATGGGGTAATTAGCATACATGGCTCAGGAGTTGTGTGGGTGTAGCGTACGCAGGTAGTGCACGTGGAAACACCTCGTACCTGAATCTCTCGGTGGCCATATTTGGTGTTAGAATGCTGACACTACGCCTGCACCTGGCTCAAGCTTCATGAATCCCAGTGAGTGCCTGTACCGTAGTTCTGTGTGTGATCATTGTTAAACTGAGATGTCATAGACGATAAACATTGTAAAGCTGCTAAACCTCAATAAACCACATTTCCCAACTAAAAAGTACCTTGGTGCACTTGATTGGGAACACCTTAGTAGCTGTCAGGCTGGATACACCTATTTGGCTAAAAGTTAGTGACTTGGAGTGTTTCAGATACAGGAATTTGACTGGAACCACCATGAATAAAAAAATGTATGTCAGTGACTGAGCTGCACTACACAGCAACCACACCTTGGTGAAATATATATTGCCCCTAGCAACTTGATGTAGCAATTAAGTCAGGCTGCTTGTAGTACAGCTGTGCTGGCTAATGTACTTTAATATACCTTATATAATGACAAAATAAATGTTAATGGTCACTATAACTGCAGAGGGCAACTGAAGCAGCAGGCCTAAGATGATGGTAGCGCATCAGGTGGATAAACTGAGCTATGCTTTGGAAATCTTTGTGTGCAACACTGAATCACAAGGCTGTCTCATCCATTGTTTAGCAGTGTTTCAATATTTTTGTAAATTGCATGTTGGATCAGTGTGTGTTGGGGGGGGGGGTGAGTGCACCATGCATAAATTGCTTGCACTGAGTCAAAAACTTCTCATGTACAGCGCACAGTGATAGAAGAGCATGCAGTTGTTTCTGACTGTATGCACAGCATGCAGTGGTTGTATAGCACCCAGTGGTTCCTGATGCTGTGTATAACAACCAGTGGGTTCTGACTTTATATAAAGCACACAGTGCTTTCTGATGCTTTGTGACAGGTTCCTGATTTCATCTGCAGCACCCAGCAGGTTTCTGTATCAACGTACAGTACCTGGTGGTACCAGATTCTTGATTATGCATTCTACCTGCGCATTTATTTATATATGTATTTATGTATTTATTTATTTATTTATTGACATTTGTTTACCAGGAAAGTCCGACTGTGTCACAAGATCCCTGTTTCAGTGGAGGCCTGGGAAGAAAAGCTCCACTTAGCAGAGAAAAAAAAATTCAAACACATTACATAAGAAACAACTGAAAATTATATATTTGTATATACAAAAATAGGGCTAGATTCGATAAACCCTACATGGCTTGCTAAAAATGTGTGTGCGTTGCGCCATGACACACACATAGTAGCATGCTGATTTGTATTCAGTAAGTGGCTCTACACAGTGTTTAGAGCCACACAATCCTGGCAAACAATGTGGCATGCTAATTACAGCATAAGCAGCTGCATTGTATGCTAATCAACAAGCTATAAAGCAATCATGTACACAGTATAGGTTTTGGCCTCATATTCCAAAATCTGTTGGAATACAGCCATGGAAACTACACTACATGGACATAATATTAGGGGCTGCTGCTGCTCTTCTCCATGTGTATGCGCAACAGGCTTAACTCTATGCTGCTGCTGTTAATAGACCTCAGCCAAGAAGGAGAAGAGTGTTTACATCCCGTTAACTTTTCATGGTCTGCATGAGGTGAAAATAGTAAAGTGCTACAGGGTGGATAGAAACACACTCCAGGAACTCTGCAACTTCTGTCATCTTCAACCGAGAGAAAGGGCAAACTGAGGGGAACTAAAACATGTGGAGACTAAGGTATGTGTAGCACTCAGGATTTTAGCTACAGAAACCATACAGAAACCAACAGGATACACGTTGGGGGTGTCACAAGTATCCAGGATCCTACATCAGTTCCTGAATGTTATGCGACAGCATGCCAGTGACAATATATATATTTTCACAGTAGCACTGAGGACAGAACCACAACCATGCTGGATTTCTACCCCATGGCACACTTCCCTGAAGTCTTGGGTGGCATAGACTGCATGCACACTAAGATCAAACCACCACCTGGGAACAGGGAGGGTCTACATAAACAGGAGGTGCTTCCACTCCATTGACTGCCAGGCTATGTGTAATGCAAAGGAAATCATCCTGAATGTATGTGCTGGCAACCCCAGCAGTTATCATGACTCCCATATCTGACACAACTTACAGCTCTACCAGAGGTTTTCCGGTGGGGGGATATCCTACAAGGCCATTGACTGGGTGATGCAGGGTATACACTCCATCCATGGATGCTGCCATCCATCAGAAATGCACACACACCCATGGAGGAATGCTATACTGAGACACACGTTCAAACAAGAAATAGCATAGAGTGTGTGCTTGGGCTGCTGAAGTCATGGTTTCAGTGCCTAGATACTTCAGGGGGACACTGCAGTATAATCCCAGTACTTATGCCAACATTTTCACTTTCTATGCTATCCTACACAATATTATATTGAGAAAACAGCTGCAACAGGAAAACCAAGGGAAAAAGGCATACATTCCACCACCACCACTGGCAAGGTCACCACAGCCACATGTAGGTGAGAACTCAGAGGGGGAACCACCAGCCGCTGTGGCTGTAGGTAGGTGTAGGTGTGGAAAATATGCCTTTGCCCTGGCCAAAAGACAATGGATAGTATACATGCTGACCACCTAAAGGGTACTGCTTTCATACCATGCACATACATACAGTAAATCCCATACCAGGTAATGCTCACAACCTTTACTTACACATGTAATGGTTGTGTACTGCTAGCATAACACAGACTCCATCTTGAATTATAACAGTTGTAACTGTAGGACTATCATGGTAATTGCTGGACCTGAAACAGGAAAATAAATGGGTAGGAACACAAATGAATGGCAGATACTTGCATACTGTTACTTGAAAATGTACCTAAATAGAGTGTGTGTCAGTTGTCCAGAAATGACATTAATATGTGACAGGACTGATTTATGTTGATAGATTTCTGCTGTTTATCTGCTAATATGCCTCATGCATCAAAAATATACACAATACAAAAACCAATCCAAAGTCTTTTATTATCCCTCCCTTCAACTGGAGCAATAAGCCACACTGACATAGCAACAATTTTAAGGTAGTAATAACAACAGTAAAAAGGCTGTAAGAAATCAGTATAAATTTCAAAATAGCATCACCGGCACATATATGCTAATCACCAAGTAAATTATGCACCTTCTATGTCAGAAAAAATACATATGTATCCCTGAAGCTAAAAGATAGAAACAAGGTGATGGCACAGTTATCATCATTTGCACAGGGTGTTGTTGGGGTGGGGGGGCAGAAGGCCAAGGCTGATACAAAAGTAATGAGTATGTGTGAGTTAGAAAGATTGGCAGGCAGAAATGTAGCTAATTATCACATGGTCACTGAGATAGAATGATCTACATACCTCATGAATGCTCCCTGTTATTCATGTGTGTCTGTATGGGTACTAAGTGTGAAATGTGTGTGAGTGTCTGCAAGAACACAGCCAAGCTCTATGATAGCTGTACATCCTGGCATGTTGGACAGGTTTAAACTGTGCATGGTAGAGGTATCAGTTCATTGTTGTCACCCTCGACCATAGGAACTGGCTCTGCCAGGAGTTGCACTGGCATGTCCATGCCCATGGTCTGATGTGCTGGTACTACCCGAATGTGAGTGATGTCTGCTGGACAAGCTCTCCTCATGACTATGCCCAGGTCCATGACCCCATGGCCTACCACATCTGGGTATGGACACCTCAACCTCTGACAGAGCAGTGAAAGTAGCGCCACTACAGGAGTGGGATCATGCATGGTCACATTGGCTAACAGCAGATGATGCTGGTGACCTACACCCTTGTGGATGCTGTTCTCCTCCCAGTAGACATTCCATCATAGACACTGCCTGTTCCATCATGTCATTCATCCGATTCATTGATCAGCCACATGGCAGAGGCAGTCATGCACATCAATCTGTGCCACATCTAGAACCATACGCATGTCCATGGAGGCCCTACTGGAACATGCCTATCCCTCCTTGATAGCCCAAAGTATACATCGAGTGGCACAAAAAGATACACCAGGATCAGCTGGAGGATGGACAACAGGCCTCCTCTGAGCACTCCGACTAACCCTCCTTCTTGGAACCTCACCCACACTTTGGCTACGACCAATGTCAACCGGCACTGATACAGAATGGACTATGGACTGCATGTCTGAGATTACAGCACACATAAGGGAATAATGAACACAATACAAAATGAAGACAGAGCTGCAGTTTTCCAAACATATTCATAAATGGTTGTGTGATAACTCATTGCACTAAACATGTAAACTACACATGAACAACCAACTGAGAATGTACAACTGTATATTCTGTTAACAATGTAGAGGAAATATAAATTGCTTGTATGCATATGATTTGATTGCTGTTGCAAAGTTCTGTCTGTGGCAAAGAGAGATACATACTCCATCTGTGTTTTGTAATTTCATTAGTCTGATAGTTCAAATCCAGAGTTGTGTAATTCTTTAACATGTGTTTAACTGTTTTTAATTTTATTAACAATTGTGCAGTGTGCAACTTGGTGCAAACATGGTCAAATGTATAAATATTTAAAAATTAATGTCAGTTGCCTTAGGAAGCACAATCATGCTTAGTGGCATTGCACGGTGGTCAGCACCTTGGATAATAATGACAGCAGAAATTACACCTGTGACCCAAATGTGTGTAGTACACCTTGTAAAGGAATATGTAAGATATGTAGATCATAGTGCGAGTTCCACATTATTTTTTTTTCACTGATAAATGATCATAATCATTCTGAACAAAAATAATGTATATTTGCTTTTGCTTGTTTCATGTGTGCATTGCATACCTGTATGCAAACAGGGTTAATTGCTGCAGACAAAAAAAAGAAACATTGTATACAACCAAAAGGGCTACAGACCCATAAAAATGTTACTGTGCTCTAGTGCCTCAGATAAATCTTCAAAGGAGTTATAAAGCAGGCATGAAAAGCACAAACTTATATACAAAAACTGTTAAAAAAATCAATTATTTAGAAGTATTAAAAATAAAATGTTTAACAAGCTAAATTAAATACTTCCAATTGCATTCTACACTCAATTCCTGAAGTGACAGTGTATCATACTTTAAAATATATACAGTCTTGTTATATAACAATTTTTTAAGCACATTATCTTCAAATTTAACCATCACTTGCTCTAAAACAGTAGATTTTAATAATGATACATTATGATGACACTGTGTAAAATGCACAGCTATAGCGCTCTCAACACTCTGTTTTTTATATCTCTAATATGTTCCTGTAGTCTACATTTAAACATCCTCTTACTCTCACCAATATAAAATAAATTACAGGGACATCTGAAAGCATACATAATCCCCTCTGTCACACATGAACATTTCTTTTTAGGTTGGAACCATTCATTGTTTATTCTATCAACTGAACACACGATATATAGGTTCATAGGTTCATAGGTTAGTACTAGGCTATCAGCCCTAGGGCCTATACAAGCCTAGCCATAACAATTCCCTGAATATTTCTTCCCACATTATTTACTTTCCTGGACCCCTGTCTAGCAGGGTGACTGACGTGATCCCTGGGGTGAATTTCCTTTCTCCCATCCAATCGTCAAGGTTCCTCTTGAAGAGGTCCAAAGAGGCACTCTGCTTGACATGTATGGGCAATCTATTCCAGAGTCTGGGGAGTCTCTGGGTCAGGAACCTATCCCTCCAACATGTTTTGTTTATTGTGATGACAAGGTTTAGATCCCTGGAGTGTGTAGCTCTGAGGGATTGGGATTTCTTTAAGTGTAGCATGTCCAACAGCTCTGGGTTTGACATGGCCTTGTATGTTAAGCAGAGATCGCCTCTGAGTAGACGATATGCGACAGAGTATAGCTGGAGTTTTTTAAGGTGGTCAGCATAGGGCATCTGCTTTAGGCCTGTGATTCTTTTAGTGAGGTATTTCTGAGGCCTTTCCAGTTGTTGCAGATGTCTTGAGTGGTACATACCAAATGGGGCATTGTATTCTATAATGGGTCTAATGAGGGATGAGTACAGTGGGACAATGACCTCCTTTTTTCTGGATGAAAAGCCCTTCGTGATGAGGTGTGCCACATAGAAGGATTTCCTGACTGTTGTGGCGATGTGGTTATCAAAGGTGAGACCACTGTCCACCTGTGTCCCTAAGTCTCTTATCACGCTTTCTGTGTTTAGTGTACTGTCACCTATATGGTAATTCATGGATACATGTTTTTTCCCAAAGGGGATAACAATACATTTCTTGGCATTGAGCTTGAGCCCATGGCTCTGGCACCAAGCATCAGTTTCTGTAAGGCCCTTTTGTAGAGTATCCACATCATTTGGGGATTCAATAATGGCTCCCAGTTTGCAGTCATCTGCAAACTTTGTTAGCCAGAGTCCCTTAGTGTTGACCTGTACTTCAGAGAAGTAGATGCCAAACAAGAGCGGCCCCAGGACTGAACCCTGCGGTACTCCACTTTTTTATATTTTATATTTACAACTCAGCATGTCCCACAGGGGAAGGTTCCCTCCAAAGAATCACTTAGATGTATAGTCACTTAAATTATGGAGGAAATATAGTAACTATGTTTAAGCATATCTCCTATACTGCATCCACATTTATATGTTATTAAATGGAATATTATTAAGTAACTTACAAAGACTTTTTTACTTGTCAAAATTGCCAATAATATCTACACAAATCAATTAACTTGTCAGCAAACATATTACACATTGTTACCAAATATATGTTCTTATCTATTTTCTTATTATTTTTAACATCAGTATTACTATTAACTTGTAATTGATCACAATTATTATCATTAATAACCCTCTGAAATTATTCCATCACTATTTCTTTCCCATAACCCCTAGCGGAGGACATTTTCATAGTTTTTGGGCTTCACTAAGGAAGTCCATCCTTTCACTGCAAAGTCTACAGAGATGCAATAATTATCCATGACATAAAGAGAAAAGCAAATATGGAGGATGGCAACTACTGCCATGTAAATATTGTCCACCATCGGTTGATTTTCTATGTATAGTTGTCTTTATTTTACCAATGTCTAACCCATCTAATTTTAAATCTGTCTTTCCTACTTGCAAACTATCAAATTTAAAATCAAATCTATTATTTTGAGAATCATTAATTAAATAATCAATTTAATAATCACCCCATAACAAATAAATATCCAATCATCACTATATCTAAAATAATTGCAAACATATTTATTCACAAAATCATAACCATATAAATATTCATTCTCAGATAATCCCATGACTAAACTAGCATGCATGGGAGCAAAAGAAGCCCCCATGGCTATTCCTTAAATTTGAAGATTAACTTCATTATTAAAAGTAAAAAAAATATTGGTGAGACAACAATACAATAAATCAATAACATAATTTGAAACAGAACTGTCACATAAAAATAATTTCGAGCTTCTACACCATGAACATTTTAATACTGGTGTATAAAATTTTCACATCAAGAGTCATCCAGTACATATCCTTAATCATTCCAAGCCCTGAGATTTTATTTAAAAAATCAGTAGTCTCCTAAATATATGAAAATAATTTAGTCACATAAACAAGATATTCATGTAAAAAGAGACCTATGTTATGTAACAGATATCCACAAGCTGAAATTATAGGACAACTAGGTGGACCAATTAAATTTTTTTGTGTATTTTAGGTAAAGAATAAAAGGTCTAAATTTTACAACATGGACATTAAATTTCATATCAATATATTCCTTACTGAAACAAGTAAGTCATCAAAGTAATACATTATTATTAAAATTTACTATTTTAGAACAGAATGTACTTAAAGAAAGATTGTTATAAAAAGAGACAGCATAAAGTGTGATAAATTGTCACTTCAGAGATTGAATGTAGAATGTAATTGTAAGTATTTATTTTAGCTTGTTAAACATTTTATTTTTAATGATGTTTAGTTGGTTGATTGTTTAACAGTTTTTGTATATAAGCCTGTGCTTTTATGTCTGTTTTATAACCTCTTTGAAGGCTTAGCAGAGGTGCTAGAGTGCAATACAGTTTTTCTGGGTCTATAGCCTTTATGGTTGTATATAAAAAAGAAACAGGCTAAGTAAAGTTGCATGGCCAGCAGCACTCTGGACAATACTGATTAAAAAATACACATGCTGCTTAGCTTTCTCTGTGGCACCAGGTGTAAGTTCATGATCAGAACTTAGATGAGCCATGGTTCTAATCCAGCACACTCCAATTTTTGTTAATGGTGTTCCATTGTAATTCATATCAAAAATAACAATATAAAGATAATTATACATTACAATATGTATAGCAGGTTAATTGAGCATACACATGGTATCATATGTATTACATGTGTAACTGGAGGTATTGTGACATTTATGATTCTGTAATTAAAAATGGATTTTCTGATCTGGGATGGACTTCATGCTCTACTGACAGTCATCTACATACTTCACATAAGACAAGTATAGCTGTAAAAAAGAATATATTGTGCGGTTTGATCCAGAACTCTAAAATCTACTCTGAAAGTAATACAAGTATATGCATTTCCAGTATATTGTCACACATTACTCCTGTATCATACCTGAGAATGCATAAACCAGGACTTGTCAGGTCACACATACATGGTTAATTGAAGTATAGAACCAATCATTCTTTAATGTGTCTGTTATTAATGACCATGTTTGGTAAACACTCCTTCTGTGGCAATGAGCAAAAAACACCTCTGTAGAAATATATGTATTCTCTATTTTAGATAGGATTGACTCCCTCAATGTACAAACTACTTTTATGAGTGTGTAAGGCTGCACAAAATATGTGTCAACTCATAAAACTGATCCCCAAAATCCAGGTCTTAAAAGCAAAGTAGTTTAACATATCATTGTTGACCATTAGACAAACTGCTGTCATGTATAGCAACACACATGCCATAAATCAATACCAGCTATTATTACCCTTCCTATTTCATAAACTGACTTCCTCACACATGGTTGGCATGGTTGTGCTGGTTTGCGCACTGGCTGTAAAATGCGATATTACAAATTAGTAGGAAAGCACTTTAACTGTTGGAGGACTTCTGCAAACATAGCAGGAGCTGGGAAGGCTGGTGCCCAATTCAGGCCTCAAAGATGCAGTGTGGAGGAGTCAAAAATCTTCATTGCACTCCTTGTAAAGTGCTACATCTGTAGGCAGCTGTAAGGGGACTATACTGGGTCTCTGTATAAGGCTGAGGCTTGGAACAGTCGAGCCAAGCCTGCCTGCAGTGCGACTGGCATATCACACACTGGGAAGCAATGCAAGGATCATTATAATGAACTGAAGTGGTGCAAGCAGGCACAACTCAATCAGTGGTTGGATGAGTTTAGAAATGCTGACATCGCACAGTTGTGTAAGTATACAGATAAAGCAAGTTTAAATGTTATGGAAAGCTGTAGATAACCAAGACTGATAGTCATACTGCTTCCATGTCTCTTTTTCTCTCCTTCTTTATTTTCCAGCTACCCAGGAGGTTTCACCGAACAGGAACATGCATGCTGAACAATTAGAAAGATTCAGAGAGGCACGGGGTATGTATGCAACATAAATGAACATGATTGTATTAAAATTATTGCTCTTCTATACATTGTTAGCAGCTTAAGCATGCAGAACTTAACTGTAAAAGCAAGCATGCATGCTTTCTTTTGTAGCTCAAGGTAATTGTATGAGGCAAGTGTAATACTATATTCTAATTTGGTGGGTCAATTCCCACAAGTAACACATACATTCTAATTACAAAAATATCATTATTTAATATTAATTTCATCAACATTGGCCATGTTAACTTAATCTGTGTGATCTTTAAAAGCAAATATGCAATGTATGCAAATTGCAAGGATTACTTGTTAGAATTCACAATCCTATTTTTGATTTTTAAAGATCTTTAGCTAATATAATAATAATAATAGTATATTTAATTGTAATAAAGAATTTATGTGACATATAATGGTTCTAATCATCTGTTTTTTCTCTCACCTTACCCCTTATCTCTTTTTATTTTTTATATATATAATCACATAGTTCTGATATCATACTTTTCTGCTAACAAACAAAATGATTTTCAGCACAGGGAGGTAAGCCAACCTCTGTGACTCAGCCTAAAAAACCTCCACCAGCTGCTGCACCAATACCCAGCACATCTGGCACACAACCTCACAGTACTGCCTCTGCAGCTCCTGCACTACCTGGGCCAGCAGCATCTGGTAGCATTGCCCCAGCAGCTGGTGCACTGTCACTCACCTGGAGCTGCCAGGGATGGTGCATGAGGTATTAGAAAGTAGATTTGGTGCAGTCCTCAGCCATCTGGAGAGATTGCACATTGGAATGCAGAAAAAAATTCAAATGTTATCAATTCCACAGGGAGCCAAGGAAGAGGACAGTGATAACAGTTATTAGAGTGAAGATTAGATTCTTACTGTCCCTGTGCTTGACAGGCATGTGCTTCCAATGTCCCCTACATATTCACTATCAGGGTGTCCATCACCATCTCTGTATCTGTCTTGTCTGTCCTATTTGTCAGCACTTACTTCCTTGCCTACCATACCTACCTGACCCTCACATTCCTAGGTCCCTTTCCTAGCACTTCTCTCTTTTTAGAAATAAATAAAAAAAATGGATACCTGTCCCCAAAAAAATAAATAAATAAATATCCCATACATAGATCTTTACCTCACATATGTGTCTTCTTGACACACTTGATTTCGTCCAATTGACTATACAACATGACTGCATTGTTGTCACCCAGCTGTGTTGTGGTGACAGTCCATATTCATCCAATGTTCTATCAATGTTCACATTACACTGTTAAAGAAGTGGATAGTTATGGTTCTTTCCTAATTCCCTCCTAGAAATTCTTATATTGCTTCCCCTTTGTTCTTCCCCTGAGTGCCCACCCATTTCACCATTTTACCATCTACTCCATTTTCAGAACTTTAATCTGGTCAAAAAATAGAATCACCCATCACATACATGACAGAAATGCCTCCTAATAAATCCTTCACTTTTTGTTCTCTGCATTTGCATGGAGGTTGTCATCATGCACCAATGCCGAGTGGTGGTGAATGGCTCTTCATTTTCTATGGCAAAACCTGGTGAGTTTTTGTCATCGGCTGACCTAGTCTGGTTATCTCCACACAGTGTTGCTTAAACTCACTCTGCTAAAGGAACACAGAGTTAAAGCAGAGTAAAGGCAATATTTTGAAACAGTTACTCTGATAGTTATTTAGACTGCTGAATGTAGCAAGATGTAAATTATATGCCTAGTGTTGCTATAAATCACTTGATTGATTTTTTTTTACAGTAGCTTCAAGGATTCGATTCCAGATGCATCTCTCATCATTGCTTAGTGTGATAATATATGTGTATTACATATTTCATCACACACATATAAAAGTTTTACAAAGTTATGATTTTTCATGGAGATATATTGAGTACTGCCCACAAATGAGTACAGGAAGTGACATCCATGCCCACTGCTATCACATATTTAGCTAACCTTGTTCTGCTTGAAATAAGCATGTTGATCCTGTACTAAGCCTTCTCTACCCCCATGTCACTCACTTCATGCTACACAGCATGTAATGGTAATAATGACAACAGACCAAAAGCATGACCATAAATGTACCATTAAAAAGCACTGCTAGGTGTATGCTCATATCTGCTCCTGTCCATCCAAATACCCTGTGTTTGTGTGTGTGTGTGTGCGCGCGCACATGTACGCGTGTGCGTGTGTGTTTGTGTGTGTGTGTGTGTGTGTGTGTGTGTGTGTGTGTGTGTGTGTGTGTGTGTGTGTGTGTATGTGTGTGTGTATCTACTAGGCTGATGGATGGTGCCTGCAGACTGACTTGACTGCGCTGATGGATAATACTAACATGTTCCTTAATGCAATAGTTTATCATTGCTCATGTACTGTGTTTTTTTAAATCATATGTAAAATTCTCTTAGTGACTTGTTCAGATGATGTTGGATGAAATCTTCATCTAATCTTATGTGCAAACTATCCTTATTGTGAAAAAGTATGCAGCACACACTTTTCAGGATATATGGCCAGATACAAATAGTTAGCATATCTGCTAAGTCAGAAATAATCTTTTCAAAACATGTAGCACCCCTTGTCATTTCTAGAAAGTTGTACATGGAATTAAATTACAATTTGCAGTGTGGCCTGCAACACAGCTAATAGTTGTACAACTATATAGAGATAGGCATTAATGATAAAAATTGCGGAAGACACAGAAATAGTTCACTGTAGTCATTGCTTGTCACATTTGCAGTAATTATCACACTTACATATGTAATACCAGCCTGACATCATCTGTAAGAAAAAAACAAACAAACAAAAGAGCTGGATTTGAACCTTGTGTTATCTGTGCTCTAAAATGAGCTAACTGCTCTTGCACCTACTGTCACAAGGAAAACTAAGCAGCAGGTGTAATTTTTACACTCAGTACTGTCCAAAGTGCTGATGGTCATGTATTGTCATCTAGCCTGTTTATGTGAAGGAAGACAAACCCACAGAAATATTACTAGTTTCCCATTTAAACAGAGAACCATGTTTGCTCATTGCTTAACTCTGCACAAACAGGGGAAAACAACAGCAAAATTTCTTCATGTCCTAAAAGTTATGACACAACATTTCCAATATTAACTACAGTATAAACAGTATAGTATTTGTCTGATATTTCTCATATAGTATATATTCATAACTACTTCTCAAGTCAAGTTGTCATGAAATGGGAATCTTACATGCGCAAACACTTTGCCATAGTTCGTGCATATGAGTTACTCGTCAATGCACTATGTAAAGAGATGCTTGGCAAGTATTACTATGTTTATTGCCCAGTCATTTTTCATCCAAAAGACATTTAAAAACACAACAAAAGAGAAGGGGCTTCTTATTCACTGAACGTGTATTTACTCAGACTCATGTGTGTCATGCACCAATGCATTTGAAAATTATATCTCAGTAATAGGTCTAATGTCAACTACAATACAGAAATAAACAGCACAACTGCATTGTTACATTTGTTAAAATTTTATACTGACACTAGACATTCAGACTGATATATTGCAGACATCAATTCATCAGGATATAAACACTTGCATTCATGCAGTTTACAGTGTTTTTGTGTGTGTGTGTGTGTGTGTGTGTGTGTGTGTGTGTGAGACTGAGTGTATTATGTACAGAACAATATTGAAAAACAAGTACACGTATGCCTGAGTTCTGCAACATGCATTCATGACAGCTTATTGCTTATAGGTTAAGAAGTTGTCTTTAAAAGTATTTGTGCACATTGCAAGTACAAAAGCAAATCCAAAGTCCACACTTTGCACACACGTCTCATAACGTATATCTGCTACATAATGATGAAGCCATCCTCTATAAAGACCACTATGACAAGGAAAAAAATCAGAGTTCATTGATGGTGTGAATGTTAAATACTGTGTTCTGCAGCTGGAATAAATAGCTAGAGAGGGTTTCAAATTGCACAACAGACAAATTATGTGTGTGCCTGTATGTGTAACTGTGTATGTGTGCAGTCAGAAGAGCATGAGTCTGTGCCCTAATGCTAACTATACAGCAATTTCATACATGTCTCCCAACATCTTCTTCCCAAAATACACTGATGATGTCATCTGCTGTAAAGTTTTCTGTGACAGTATAAAAGTCAAACTTTTGCTGTGGCACTTGCATTAAGTAGTGTGTTCTCTAGCTTGTATAACTAGTTAGATAGGGGTTCTAAGCTCACCACAATCAACTTGTGTGTGTGTGCTTAGTAGGAAGAGCATGAGGCTGTGACCTATTGTTATCACTCAAGTCTCATGGTGAACAAAGTTTTACAGTCATACATGACTACACAGCAGTTTCATACAGCCCTCCCAGCATCTTCTTCCCAACATTTACTAATGATGCCATCTGCTATAAAGTGTTCTGTAACAGCATAAAAGTCAGACGTGCCATGGTGCTTGTGTTAAGTACTGTATTTTGTAAGTAGTGTACATAGCTAGGTAGGGGTTCTACTCTCACTGCAGTGTGTGTGCGTGTGTGTGTGTGTGTGTGTGTGTGTGAGTGTGTGTGTGTGTGTGTGTGTGTGTGTGTGTGTGTGTGTGTGTGTGTGTGTGTGTGTGTCTGTGTGTGTGTGTGTGCTTGTTTTCAGTTAGCTGTCATTCTGGAGACCATTTCAGAGAAGCATGTGAGACACTCCAACTAACATCTTCTTCTCATCAGACAGTGATGATGTAATCTGCTATAAAGTGTTGTCTGACACTATGAAAGCCAGACTTGTGCCATGCCACTAGCATTAAGATCTGTAGTTAGTGTAGGTAGGGATTCTAATCTCAATGCAGTCAACCTGTGTGTATGTATGTGTGTGTGTGTGTGTGTGTGTGTGTGTGTGTGTGTGTGTGTGTGTGTGTGTGTGTGTGTGTATGTGTGTGTGTATCTACTAGGCTGATGGATGGTGCCTGCAGACTGACTTGACTGCGCTGATGGATAATTCTAACATGTTCCTTAATGTAATAGTTTATCATTGCTCATGTACTGTGGATTTTTTTTAAATCATATGTAAAATTCTCTTAGTGACTTGTTCAGATGATGTTGGATGAAATCTTCATCTAATCTTATGTGCAAACTATCCTTATTGTGAAAAAGTATGCAGCACACACTTTTCAGGATATATGGCCAGATACAAATAGTTAGCATATCTGCTAAGTCAGAAATAATCTTTTCAAAACATGTAGCACCCCTTGTCATTTCTAGAAAGTTGTACATGGAATTAAATTACAATTTGCAGTGCGGCCTGCAACACAGCTAATAGTTGTACAACTATATAGAGATAGGCATTAATGATAAAAATTGCGGAAGACACAGAAATACTTCACTGTAGTCATTGCTTGTCACATTTGCAGTAATTATCACACTTACATATGTAATACCAGCCTGACATCATCTGTAAGAAAAAAACAAACAAACAAAAGAGCTGGATTTGAACCTTGTGTTATCTGTGCTCTAAAATGAGCTAACTGCTCTTGCACCTACTGTCACAAGGAAAACTAAGCAGCAGGTGTAATCTCTACACTCAGTACTGTCCAAAGTGCTGATGGTCATGTATTGTCATCTAGCCTGTTTATGTGAAGGAAGACAAACCCACAGAAATATTACTAGTTTCCCATTTAAACAGAGAACCATGTTTGCTCATTGCTTAACTCTGCACAAACAGGGGAAAACAACAGCAAAATTTCTTCATGTCCTAAAAGTTATGACAAAACATTTCCAATATTAACTACAGTATAAACAGTATAGTATTTGTCTGATATTTCTCATATAGTATATATTCATAACTACTTCTCAAGTCAAGTTGTCATGAAATGGGAATCTTACATGCGCAAACACTTTGCCATAGTTCGTGCATATGAGTTACTCGTCAATGCACTATGTAAAGAGATGCTTGGCAAGTATTACTATGTTTATTGCCCAGTCATTTTTCATCCAAAAGACATTTAAAAACACAACAAAAGAGAAGGGGCTTCTTATTCACTGAACGTGTATTTACTCAGACTCATGTGTGTCATGCACCAATGCATTTGAAAATTATATCTCAGTAATAGGTCTAATGTCAACTACAATACAGAAATAAACAGCACAACTGCATTGTTACATTTGTTAAAATTTTATACTGACACTAGACATTCAGACTGATATATTGCAGACATCAATTCATCAGGATATGAACACTTGCATTCATGCAGTTTACAGTGTTTGTGTGTGTGTGTGTGTGTGTGTGTGTGTGTGTGTGTGTGTGTGTGTGTGTGTGTGTGTGTGTGTGTGTGTGAGACTGAGTGTATTATGTACAGAACAATATTGAAAAACAAGTACACGTATGCCTGAGTTCTGCAACATGCATTCATGACAGCTTATTGCTTATAGGTTAAGAAGTTGTCTTTAAAAGTATTTGTGCACATTGCAAGTACAAAAGCAAATCCAAAGTCCACACTTTGCACACACGTCTCATAACGTATATCTGCTACATAATGATGAAGCCATCCTCTATAAAGACCACTATGACAAGGAAAAAAATCAGAGTTCATTGATGGTGTGAATGTTAAATACTGTGTTCTGCAGCTGGAATAAATAGCTAGAGAGGGTTTCAAATTGCACAACAGACAAATTATGTGTGTGCCTGTATGTGTAACTGTGTATGTGTGCAGTCAGAAGAGCATGAGTCTGTGCCCTAATGCTAACTATACAGCAATTTCATACATGTCTCCCAACATCTTCTTCCCAAAATACACTGATGATGTCATCTGCTGTAAAGTTTTCTGTGACAGTATAAAAGTCAAACTTTTGCTGTGGCACTTGCATTAAGTAGTGTGTTCTCTAGCTTGTATAACTAGTTAGATAGGGGTTCTAAGCTCACCACAATCAACTTGTGTGTGTGTGCTTAGTAGGAAGAGCATGAGGCTGTGACCTATTGTTATCACTCAAGTCTCATGGTGAACAAAGTTTTACAGTCATACATGACTACACAGCAATTTCATACAGCCCTCCCAGCATCTTCTTCCCAACATTTACTAATGATGCCATCTGCTATAAAGTGTTCTGTAACAGCATAAAAGTCAGACGTGCCATGGTGCTTGTGTTAAGTACTGTATTTTGTAAGTAGTGTACATAGCTAGGTAGGGGTTCTACTCTCACTGCAGTGTGTGTGCGTGTGTGTGTGTGTGTGTGAGTGTGTGTGTGTGTGTGTGTGTGTGTGTGTGTGTGTGTGTGTGTGTGTGTGTGTGTGTGTGTGTGTGTGTGTGTGTGTGTGCTTGTTTTCAGTTAGCTGTCATTCTGGAGACCATTTCAGAGAAGCATGTGAGACACTCCAACTAACATCTTCTTCTCATCAGACAGTGATGATGTAATCTGCTATAAAGTATTGTCTGACACTATGAAAGCCAGACTTGTGCCATGGCACTAGCATTAAGATCTGTAGTTAGTGTAGGTAGGGATTCTAATCTCAATGCAGTCAACCTGTGTGTATGTGTGTGTGTGTGTGTGTGTGTGTGTGTGTGTGTGTGTGTGTGTGTGTGTGTGTGTGTGTGTGTGTGTGTGTGTGTGTGTGTGTGTATGTGTGTGTATCTACTAGGCTGATGGATGGTGCCTGCAGACTGACTTGACTGCGCTGATGGATAATTCTAACATGTTCCTTAATGCAATAGTTTATCATTGCTCATGTACTGTGGATTTTTTAAAATCATATGTAAAATTCTCTTAGTGACTTGTTCAGATGATGTTGGATGAAATCTTCATCTAATCTTATGTGCAAACTATCCTTATTGTGAAAAAGTATGCAGCACACACTTTTCAGGATATATGGCCAGATACAAATAGTTAGCATATCTGCTAAGTCAGAAATAATCTTTTCAAAACATGTAGCACCCCTTGTCATTTCTAGAAAGTTGTACATGGAATTAAATTACAATTTGCAGTGTGGCCTGCAACACAGCTAATAGTTGTACAACTATATAGAGATAGGCATTAATGATAAAATTGGAAGACACAGAAATACTTCACTGTAGTCATTGCTTGTCACATTTGCAGTAATTATCACACTTACATATGTAATACCAGCCTGACATCATCTGTAAGAAAAAAACAAACAAACAAAAGAGCTGGATTTGAACCTTGTGTTATCTGTGCTCTAAAATGAGCTAACTGCTCTTACACCTACTGTCACAAGGAAAACTAAGCAGCAGGTATAATTTTTACACTCAGTACTGTCCAAAGTGCTGATGGTCATGTATTGTCATCTAGCCTGTTTATGTGAAGGAAGACAAACCAACAGAAATATTACTAGTTTCCCATTTAAACAGAGAACCATGTTTGCTCATTGCTTAACTCTGCACAAACAGGGGAAAACAACAGCAACATTTCTTCATGCCCTAAAAGTTATGACACAACATTTCCAATATCAACTACAGTATAAACAGCATAGTATCTGTCTGATATTTCTCATATAGTATATATTCATAACTACTTCTCAAGTCAAGTTGTAGTCATGAAATGGGAATCTTACGTGCGCAAACACTTTGCCATAGTTCGTGCATATGAGTTACTCGTCAATGCACTATGTAAAGAGATGCTTGGCAAGTATTACTATGTTTATTGCCCAGTCATTTTTCATCCAAAAGACATTTAAAAACACAACAAAAGAGAAGGGGCTACTTATTCACTGAACGTGTATTTACTCAGACTCATGTGTGTCATGCACCAATGCATTTGAAAATTATATCTCAGTAATAGGTCTAATGTCAACTACAATACAGAAATAAACAGCACAACTGCATTGTTACATTTGTTAAAATTTTATACTGACACTAGACATTCAGACTGATATATTGCAGACATCAATTCATCAGGATATAAACACTTGCATTCATGCAGTTTACAGTGTTTTTGTGTGTGTGTGTGTGTGTGTGTGTGTGTGTGTGTGTGTGAGAGACTGAGTGTATTATGTACAGAACAATATTGAAAAACAAGTACACGTATGCCTGAGTTCTGCAACATGCATTCATGACAGCTTATTGCTTATAGGTTAAGAAGTTGTCTTTAAAAGTATTTGTGCACATTGCAAGTACAAAAGCAAATCCAAAGTCCACACTTTGCACAAACGTCTCATAACGTATATCTGCAACATAATGATGAAGCCATCCTCTATAAAGACCCCTATGACAAGGAAAAAAATCAGAGTTCATTGATGGTGTGAATGTTAAATACTGTGTTCTGCAGCTGGAATAAATAGCTAGAGAGGGTTTCAAATTGCACAACAGACAAATTATGTGTGTGCCTGTATGTGTAACTGTGTATGTGTGCAGTCAGAAGAGCATGAGTCTGTGCCCTAATGCTAACTATACAGCAATTTCATACATGTCTCCCAACATCTTCTTCCCAAAATACACTGATGATGTCATCTGCTGTAAAGTTTTCTGTGACAGTATAAAAGTCAAACTTTTGCTGTGGCACTTGCATTAAGTAGTGTGTTCTCTAGCTTGTATAACTAGTTAGATAGGGGTTCTAAGCTCACCACAATCAACTTGTGTGTGTGTGCTTAGTAGGAAGAGCATGAGGCTGTGACCTATTGTTATCACTCAAGTCTCACGGTGAACAAAGTTTTACAGTCATACATGACTACACAGCAGTTTCATACAGCCCTCCCAGCATCTTCTTCCCAACATTCACTAATGATGCCATCTGCTATAAAGTGTTCTGTAACAGCATAAAAGTCAGACATGCCATGGTGCTTGTGTTAAGTACTGTATTTTGTAAGTAGTGTACATAGCTAGGTAGGGGTTCTACTCTCACTGCAGTGTGTGTGCGTGTGTGTGTGTGTGTGTGTGTGTGTGTGTGTGTGTGTGTGTGTGTGTGTGTGTGTGTGTGTGTGTGTGCTTGTTTTCAGTTAGCTGTCATTCTGGAGACCATTTCAGAGAAGCATGTGAGACACTCCAACTAACATCTTCTTCTCATCAGACAGTGATGATGTAATCTGCTATAAAGTGTTGTCTGACACTATGAAAGTCAGACTTGTGCCATGGCACTAGCATTAAGATCTGTAGTTAGTGTAGGTAGGGATTCTAATCTCAATGCAGTCAACCTGTGTGTATGTGTGTGTGTGTGTGTGTGTGTGTGTGTGTGTGTGTGTGTGTGTGTGTGTGTGTGCACGCGCGTGTGTGCGTGTGTGTGTGTGTGCATCTGTATTCATTTAGCCATCATTCTGGAGGCCATTTTAGAGCAGCATGTGAGACACTCCTACTGACATCTTCAAACCAGAAACTAATGATATCGTCTGCTATAAAGTATTCTCTGACACATCAAAGTCAGAGTTGTGATGTGGTGCTAGCATTAAGTACTGTGTTCTGCAGATAGTGTACATAGATAGGTAGAGGTTCTAATCTCATTGTAGTTAACTTGTTTGCATTCATTTAGCTGCAATTCTGGTGACCATTTTAGAGCAGCATGTGAAACACTGCTACTAACATCTTCTCATCAATCACTGATGACATCATCTGCTATAAAGTATTTTATGACACTATGAAAGTTAGACTTGTGTCATGATGCTAATGTTAAGTACTGTGTTCTGTAGGCAGGTAGGTAAGGGCTCTAAATTCACTGTATTTAACTTGTATGTGTGAGTATGTTCATTGTGTTGTCAGTCTGGAAAAAATGCTAAAACTGTATGTGAGTCTAAAGCTAGGTCATGCACTCCTGTTCACTTCTTATTATCAACACACACTTATGTAATCTCTTCTAAAGTGCACTCTGACAGTATTATGTTCAGATACCTGTGTTGGCATGAGCACTAACTACTGTGTTCTTTTGCTTGTGTTGCTATATACTTTGTGATTCAAATTTCACAGCAGTCAAGGTATGTGTGTGTTCATTCAAATATGACTGGGTAGACAATTTTACACCAAGATATAAATCCACACCTATACAACACACTTCTCCCAAGTTCTTCTCAGTATACAGTGATGCTATAATCCTCTATAAAGTGCACTTTGACAATGCAAAGTCAAACATCTGTGGTGGTGCAACTGTTGTGTTGTATGAAATTCAATGTGTATGCCTATACTGGCCTAATGTTCAAATCTGACCTCATTCAACTGGTGTGTGTGTGTGTGTGTGTGTGTGTGTGTGTGTGTGTGTGTGTGTGTGTGTGTGTGTGTGTGTGTGTGTGTGGTTGGTGGTATGTTAATACCAGTATGTGATTTTGAATATTTTTTCATTTGAATCCCACTCAGGAGAACCTTTAACATAGCCCTGTGAATCCAAGTTCCCCTAATTCCCTTTGCCAACATAACATGCTTTCTGCAAACCCCTGGCTGATGTCCTCATCTCAAAGAATGTGTACTTAAATCATAAAACACAGCCCTTCCATGACCCTCTGCAAGCCATCTCCAGACCACTGGTTGTGTGATTGCTAACTCTGTCACGGGGTGATGCACATGTCACATATGGACAGAGGCAGTAAGTAATACAATCAAACACATACACACATATGCAAGTACCCTTAATAGCTTCCATCATATAGATATACTGTTTTTGTAAATGTTGTAATAATGTCTAGAATTTAATGTGATGCTGACTGTTAGTCTAGTAATGTCCTATGACCCTATGAAGATTGCACCTGTCAGTGTTGCTCTCATCCATATGCACTGTGTTGAGGTGTGGATGTATGGTGGCCCTACAACAGTGTATTCCAGTCTATGATTTGAGGTAAAGTATTGATGGCCACTGCTGCCATTTGATTATATTTTCCTTCCGCAATAGCTAGTTATAATGATATGCTTCTTGAGGACTGTTGACATGGAATGATGCTATGTATATTGTTGCCTTAATATGGCATGTGTTCTCGTACTTAAGTATACTAACATTCTACACATTTCTCATTCAACCAGCACCATGAGACTTGCAGTATGGCACAGGTGTGCATATGTATATGTACAAAAAATGTATAGTCATACCCTTCGGGAAAAACAAGGTAACCCCAAGCTACCATATAGGTGGCAATCCACTAAGCACAGAAGAGGTTATCAGGGACCTGGGGACCCAGGTTGACAGTGGCTTTTCTTTTGACACTCACATTGCTAAAGTGGTTAGAAAGACCTTCTACATTGCCCAACTGATCATGAAGGGATTCACATCCAGATCTAGTGAGGTCATTGTTCCCCTGTACTCTTCACTTATCAGACCAATGATCGAGTACAATGCCCCATTCGGGATGTATCTCACCCGACATCTGCAGCAATTGGAGAGACCCCAAAGTTCCTCACCAAAAGGATAAAGGGACTCCAAAATCTGTCATATGCTGCCAGATTGAAGAAACTCCAGCTCTATTCAGTCGCATACCGTCTGCTCAGAGGTGACATGTGCCTGACATACAAGGCCATGTCCAACCCGGAATTAATGGACATGCTCCACCTCAAAAATCCAAATCCACCAAAACCACTAGAGCAAGCGACTTAAACCTTAGCACGGATATAAATAGGACGTGCTGGAGGGATAGATTTATCACTCAGAGACTCCCTATGCTGTGGAATAAAATCCCGGTCCATGTGAGGCAGAGCACCTCGCTGACTCTGTTCAAGAGAAATCTAGACCTGTGGATGGGAGATCGTAGGTTTACCCCAGGAATCATCTCTGTGTCACTGCTGGACAGAGGCACAACAAACTAATGGGCACAGTATTTTTTCATATAAGGGGTGGCATAAGCCACAATAATTTGGGCTAGGCTTATAAATGCCTTAGGGCAGATAGCCTAGTATAAACCTATGAACCTATGAACCTACTATCATGAAATTCTATGTGATATACAGTAATATTGCACCATACTGATTACATTGACACTTATGTCTTTTTCCATCCACATATTGTAATGCTGTTATATGCACAAACAAATAACTAGTTGAGATTCACTTGCAACTTTGGGGAATTCATTGTAAGCACAATTGTGTTGCTATTCTGAAGGATTATTCAGGTATTACCCAGCAGCATTCTGTGATTGTCAGCATTTATGTCATTAATTGTTCTGCACGAACCCCATCCACCTCATTTGTAGTGTGGTTATATATGGTATCAGAGCCCTCACACACCTTTCTAATGATAAACATACAGTCCTATGATGTGCAAGTAATGTAATGACATGGAATAGATAGAGCTGTACGACTGTGTTAAAAGTTCTATTGTGTACCATGTGATGCATACCTAAGGTTGTATTAGGTGGTGTTGTTACAAATCTTTTGTTAAGTAAGTACAAAATCTTAAGGGGAATACACAGCTATGCACATAGATGGTTGTGGATGGCACTACCAATACTCAGTCAGATGTAATAGACAACCTGCTAGCTGACAGATTTGGATCAAACCTCACCCCCTTGTCCCCTCTGCTCATCACCCAAAGTATACATGCAAGCATTACTCAGCATATTTTCTCAAGAGAGCAGCTCATATGTGTATCCTCTGAGGTTAAAAATACAGTATCAATGAGCCCTGACTACATCCCAGATTGCCTTATCAATAAATTAAAATATGACCTAGCAGACATAGTTGGATTCCTACTTAACCACAGTCTCCAGACAGGCTATTTTCTGGAAGAAAGGCACACAGCAACAGTTATCTATGTGAACAAGGGGGACCATTACCCAACCCAGATAATTATAGACCCATAAGCCTCATCTGTAAGTCAATGGAAAGAATCATCACTGACCTCATCAACAAGTAACCCCCCCAACTGTATAACAAACCCAATTTTATTTGTTAAGGCTAGATCATGTCTGTTAAATCTGGTTGACTTCTTCAAGAAGGTCATCAAGGCCATTCATGACAGAAAGTATGTGCATCCCACCTATCTTGTCCTGGCCAAGGCATTTGACACATTTCCACACTCAGGTATTACAGAGAAATTGTCTCAACTGGCCATAAACCACTATCTCACCAAGTGGGTAACAGAATGGATCACCAACAGGAAACATACTGTAAAAGCGTGTGAATTTACATGTAACAAGAAGTCGTTGACCAGTGCAGTACCATAGGATTCTGTACTAGACCCTTTCCTGTTTGGTATTTAATTCACTAAAGTCAAGTCTAACTTAAACAGCCTTTGTTGAACCAACATTGTGGATGACTGCAAATTCTGGCCAATCCTAGAAGCCAGTAATGGTATTACAGAGAAATTGTCTCAACTGGCCATAAACCACTATCTCACCAAGTGGGTAACAGAATGGATCACCAACAGGACACATACTGTAAAAGCGTGTGAATTTACATGTAACAAGAAGTCGTTGACCAGTGCAGTACCATAGGATTCTGTACTTGACCCTTTCCTGTTTGGTATTTAATTCACTAAAGTCAAGTCTAACTTAAACAGCCTTTGTTGAACCAACATTGTGGATGACTGCAAATTCTGGCCAATCCTAGAAGCCAGTAATGGTATTAATATAATGCAGAAAGTATTAACACACACAAATGATTGTTGCCAGAGCAATGGAGACACACTAAACATCCAAAAAAAGCACAATTATTCCCTTTTGTAAAGCAAATAACCATGCTAATTACAATATAGACATCACACCGCAATGAGTGGACCTAGTGGTATGTAATTTCAGTACTCAGGTAGGTAGTAATTGGAAGTTCAACCACCATGTGTCCACAGTGGTGACAAATCACTTCTATGTGGCACAACTCATTAAGTATGGACATGTCATCCAGATTAAAGAATATTATAATTCCATTGTACTCATCGGTCATCACTACAGTAATTGAGAACAATGCACTCTTTTGCATGTAACTCAACACACATCTGCAACAGCTGGAGCAACACCAGAGATTATGCACAAAGAAGATACAGGGTATGAAAGACTTGTCCTATGTGTTAAGATTGAAAGCTATATTACTGTATTCTGCTTCCCTGTTAGAGAAATATGTATTTGAATATATGTGAAGTGCTAGTTTAAAAGCAAAGTAGTATGTAATGCATTTTATTCTATTTAATGATATAACAAAAAGAATGAATTCATATGTAATTGCAAGAAGTTTTTGAAACTGCAGTGTGCCTTGTAGCAAGTTGGCCTCTGACCCTGGCAGCTGCTAGCTCAGCAAGTTCTAATGTTTATGCTTTTCACAAGTGATTATCTGCTGGGTCAGGAAATTAAATATGTGAAATAATGAAATCTTCTGCTCTTTCCTGCTGGGATGATTTGGCCTTGTGTATGTGTTACTAGATAACACACAGCTGTTGGGAAAGTGCTACAGGGGAACAAAGAAGTGTATTAAAAGACTGAATCTGCTATTGTATTCGAATCAGCCTGGAACCTTGAAGAAGTAACTTTACAGAAAGACATTATGTCTGACCAGGTGGATAGCAAGGCCGTATTGTTACCAGAGGAAAACTTTTTTAAATACACAGCATTAGCATTATTTTATGAATAGAATACTGTAAGCTAAAGTGATGTAGATGCCCTGTGACTGACCACGTCAGTAAGGTGGGCACAACTTGAATGTAAGAAACTATAAAAATTGTGTACTTCCTGATTCATGTCAGACAAAATTCTGTACTTGTATATTTTTTGCCTCCTGGTGTACACTAGTAAACTTTTGAACCTGAACCTCCTGTGTATTGATCTTTTTATTTTATTTAACAGTTTGGTCCTTCTTAGCTGGAAATCCCTCAGACAGCTGCAGATCAGAGTCTACCGGTGGTCGAATACTGCGCAGGAGAAGTTACCGAAATGGTTCTTCTTGGGTGAAAAGACCTCCAACTGAATTGTCATTTAAAGAGGCTGGCCACTTTCTGATCTGTGGCCGAAGAGCAGATCCTGGACGGCTCAATACCGGAGGCTCAGGTAGGAATATTTTTGCCTTTTTTTTTTCTGTTTTAGATCAGGGACTAGGTTACAGTAAATATTGTTGTCAAGATTTGTTATGCAGATCAGGGACAAGAGGAATTACTGTGTATTTGGTCATAGATCAGGGTAACAGAATAAGGTAAGCAGTTATTGTAGATAAACTGTGAAAGGAACTGAAATTTTGGTACCACATGATAAGAAGGGTTACGTAACATTTTCTTTTAACATGGGAAATCAGTGCACTAAAACATCGCGAGATCCGCCCCTAACCGAAGACGCAAAATATATGCAATCACAACGTTCTGATAATGTTAGGTATTATACGAAGTGGGTTAACAAATATGAGTTTGATGGTAAATTAGATAAAACTTCACTGGTTAAACTCCTTAAGCAACTTAAATCCGATGCGGGAGGTCAGGCAAAAAAGCAACGCCAATTAGGCATTCCTCAGGCACACAGGTGGATTGAGGAAGCAAACTGTAGGGAGCAGAAGACTAAAAATTCAAAAGCATTATTTTTAGATAAAGAAGATAATAACATAGTAATAGCAACGGCTCCTCCTCCCCTGCCCCCTCCATTGCCTTTTCCAGGATATGAAGCGGGTGGACAGGGTGGTCCGCCTCCGCATTATCCTGAGGTCTCAGCAAGACCACAACCATTTGTTACAGATACTATTGAAACTAGGTCCAAAGCACGTAAAATACATGGGGATGCAGAATCGTATCAAATAGAGAGAAACCTACAGGATGAGAATGAGGAAGAAATGTGTCCGCTTATAGAGGTCCCAAATCCTCAGGCAGGACAGGCAGGGCAGGCAGGGCAGGACCCAACTCTCTTAGTATACAGACCATGGACACCGGAGGATATCCGGAAAGCTACTGAGGGAATTCCCCATCCGAAAGTTAATTTTACAAAATTTTTAGAAGATTTGCAAGGCATGAGGTTGAGTTACCACTTGAATGGGGAAGAAGTAGAAAAAGTAGTCAGACAAATTATAGGTCCAGATTGGCACATGGTTTGTGGCACCTGGAATCCTCGTAATGCAGAGCTTAAACCACTCCCACATAGTGACGCAGAACTAGGCAATAGAGTGAAAAGTCTTACAGACCAAATCTCTGAGAAATGGAAACCTAGAGCAGACTGGACTTGCATTAACCAATGCATACAACAGAAAAATGAGACAGTAGATGGGTACTATGCTAGATTATTGGAATGTTTTAATAACCATAGTGGTATGACAGTTCCTGAAAATCAAGTGAATGATTCCCCGTATGAACAACAATTGAAAAATGCATTTTTAAAAGGTTGCATTGCACCTATGAGGGGCTTCATTACGAAGCATATGATAGACCATCGAACAGGTAGGCTACAAGCCTTACTTGAATATGCTAGACATGCTGAAAGACATTTTAATAGCAAGAAGAAGAAGAAGGCGCAAGTCTTCACTGCTGAAGATGGAGCTGAAGTATTTGTGTTACAGTCAGGCAAAAAGGGAAAGAAAAATGCCCAGGAAAATAAACAGTCTGACAAACAGTCAGGAGATTTTGAGGAAAGGAAAAAGAGAGGTGAATGCTTTAAGTGTGGGAAGAAGGGACATCTAGCGAGGGATTGTAAACAGAATAAAAAGGTAATCACAGAAGAGAAGGGAGATGAGGACTGACTATATGATAGTGAAGATACATCATGCAAAAGTCAGAAATCATCAGAAGTCAATAAACAGAGGACAAATGTAAATGTGATAGAAGGAATAGAGGAAGTGCAAGTAGATATGGAGGATGAAGAAAGTGAAATTCTGGATTTAGCATTATTGAGCCTAGAGCTCTACTTAGCAGACACAAAACCGGAAGTTATACTTCTGGTGGAGGGAAGGGAAGTCAAATTCCTGTGTGACTCAGGAGCATCACGGACCCTGATACACCCCTCCAAGTTACCAGAACATTCTGAATCAGCTGATTATATATTAGTGAAAGCTGCAAATGAACAGCTATACAGGGAACCACTCTCGCATGATATAGCAATAACTGACCCTGTTTCAGGTATGACTCAAAGAAGAAAGATTGTTGTTTCTGCAAAGTGTCCAGTGAACCTATTGGGTAGGGACCTTATGCAGATATTTGGCATAGCAGTAGTTCCGACTGTGCAGGGTATGGAGGCACAGAGACAAATGGACACTTTTGTGGTGTGATCGGAGGGTGAAACTTTTTATTGGTACAGCCAGGACCTAGTTACGACTGGTCCAGGGGCAGTAACCGAGGAAATGATGAACGTAGCCATCAGTAAAGCCCCCTCCCTTGACACTGATTGACAGCATTTGTTACACTGTACTCTATACTACTGTAATACGCCAGGACCTGATAGAGAATATGAGCAAGAATTGTTCAAAAATCGTGCAACTAGATTAGTATTATGTATCTTGTATTGGGATACTGAGGGGAACAGTGTAGTTAGCTGTTCATTACCTCAAGAATTCCTTGCATTATATAGATCAAATCGATTGCCACGAGTCAGCTTGACAAAGAACAAAGATGTAAAATGGGCAGACTTAGGAGAGAAGGTAACAAGATGGGAAAAACAGACTGACTTAAAATTGTCAGAACAGGGAATACAGAAACAAAAGTTGAATTGGTTGACGCAGATGCACCTGGCTGTACACTTGCAATCTAGCAAGGACAGCTGATTAGCATTTTTATTAGAAGAAGAAGAGAAAGCCTTATGTGAGATACCAACGACTGTTTGGTCAACAGATAAGTCAGACGTAGGACTTATTCGAACAGCAGGACCGGTTACAATTACACCAAAGTCAGCATTTAGGCCACAGAAAAGACAATACCCTTTGAGGAAAGATGCAGAAATAGGAATCAAGCCTATAATAGCAGCATTGCTCAGGGAAGGAGTACTGGTAGAATCTCCTGATTCACCATGTAATACACCCCGATTTCCTGTTAAAAAAGCAAACGGGGAATGGCGGATGGTTCAAGATTTACAAGCTGTAAACAATGCAGTGATACCCAGAGCACCTACGGTGCCAGACCCACATACTTTGTTAAATGACTTAAAACCGCAACAGAAATATTTCTCTATGGTAGATATCAGTAATGCTTTCTTTTCAATACCTATACATCCTGATAGTCAATACTGGTTTGCATTTACATTTCAGGGTAAAAGGTATACCTATACTCGACTACCACAGGGATATTGTGAGAGCCCAACAATATTTGCACAAGAAATGGCTAGCAACCTGGCAGGGTTTACCTCACCAGGAGGTAGTCAAATTCTACTTTACGTAGATGACATTTTGCTAGCAGCCCTCACCCAGCAGCAATGCAGGGAAGATACTGTAGTGCTATTGAAATTTTTAGCAACACAAGGACACAAAGTGAACAAAAGTAAGTTACAATTGTGGAAAAAGCAAGTCAGATACCTAGGATATGTGATATCCAGTGAAGGTAGGATATTAAACGAGGATAGAAAGACAGCAATTTTATAAACACCCAAACCAGCAACCAAGAAGGAAATGATGTCCTTCTTGGGGACAACTAATTTTTATCGGCATTGGATACCAAACTATGCTTTGGAATCTGCTCCACTGACTGACTTGATATATAAAACACCAATGGCAGCACAAGATTTATTACAATGGACACCCAAAGCAGAAACGGCTTTCTGCAGATTGAAGCAGTTGATAGCTTCTTCATTAGTTTTAGGACTCCCAAATTATCATAAACGGTTCTTTCAGACCATAGATTGCAAGCAAGGATATATGACGTCAGTGCTGACACAACAACATGGGGATAAGCAACGCCCCATAGGCTATTATTCATCACAGTTAGACCCAGTGGCACGATCTTTGCCTCACTGTGTACAAGCAGTGGTTGCAGCTGCAATGGCAGTACAGGCCTTGGCCTCAGTGGTATTATTCCACCCTCTCACATTGAGAGTGCCTCATGCAGTCGTAATAATTTTACTGCAAGAAAAAGTAGCATATCTTTCTCCTGCTAGACATCTTTCATGTATGATTATACTGCTGAGCCAACCTTATATGACAATTGAATGATGTACGACATTAAATCCATCAACATTACTCCGAACTCCTGCAGATGTCACACCGCACAGCTGCCTGCAGGAAATTGAACAGTTAACCTTGCCTAGACAAGATCTCACAGATATGCCCTAGGATGATGCCGAGGTGACATATTACGTGGACGGCTCATGCAGAAGTGGCCCTACAGGGAAGAATCTAGTGGGGTATGCAGTAGTTAGAGACACTGAAATTTTAGAAGCCCAACCCTTATCACATAACTTGTCTGCTCAAGCAGCAGAATTGATAGCTTTAACACGAGCATGTACTTTAGCAAAAGACAAATGTGTAAACATATATACTGACAGTCAGTATGCTTTCTCTACAGTACCTGTATTTGTGCAACAATGGAAAAATAGGGGAATGATAACATCTAGTGGAAAACCAATTAATCATGTGCAATTTATTTTGGAATTATTAGAATCTATCCAGTTACCTACTAAAGTAGCTATTTGCAAATGTGTAGCTCATACAAAACAACAGGATAGGATTTCGAAAGGCAATGCGAGAGCTGATGCAGCTGCAAAGCAAGCGGCCTCAGACTCAGAAACTTTACTTTTGAATGAGGAATTACAACCCTCTGAGATTTTAGATTTAGACATATTAAAAACAATGCAGATGCTTACTACAAAAGCAGGAAAAACAAAAATGGGAAAAACAAGGCGCAATTCTTGACAATGGACTGTACATTTCCAAAGAGAAAAAACGATATTGCCTTCTAATTTATTTAGATATGCAGCTTTGTTGAGCCATGGGCAGTGCCATGTCTCAACAGGGGGGGTGGTACAGTTAGTAAACAGAATATTCCAAACATATGGATTCACAAATTATACAAAAAAAAATTGTGCAGCTTGTCATACTTGTAACAAGCTCCATGCACAAGGGGCATTTAAACCTAAACAAAGAAGTTTTCCTATACCACCATATCTGTTCCATACTATTTGTATGGATTTCATAGAGTTGAATAAGTGTGAAGGGAAAAAATATTGCCTAGTCATTGTAGATATGTTTTCTAAATGGGTAGAAGCTTTTCCAACCAAAAATCTGGATGCAGCAACAGTGGCGAAAGCCCTGATAAAAGAAGTAATCTCTAGGTTTGGCATACCGGAAAGGATTTATAGTGACAATGGCACACATTTCGTTAATCAGACAATCCAGCAACTTGGAAGATTTTTCGTAATCTCCTTGAAAAATCATTGTGCCTACCACCCACAGTCTGCAGGACTGGTGGAAAGGTACAATGGAATCCTTAAGAACAAACTTAGGAAGTTATTTAATGAGACCCAGAATAATTGGATATACTGTTTGCCTTTAGCGCTGCTGAGTATGAGAACAGCTCCAAATGTGAAGGGTTTGACTCCCTTCGAAATGTTTTTTTTGGGAGAGCATATTATGTGCCTCAGTGGAAAGCTCTCATGCCTGCAGAGCAAGAGGCTGACAGTTCATTAGCTAGTTATATGAGGAAACTGTTAACAAATAAATCTGTTTTGCAGTTTAACTCTTTTTCAGATAAAGAACAGACCAGACCGGTGGAAGCAGTTCTGGCTCCGGGAACCTGGGTGTGGCTAAAAGTGATGAAGAGGAAGAATTGGGCGAGTCCAAAGTGGGAAGGACCTTACCAGGTACTGTTGGCAACACCTACTGCAGTCAGAGTGGCTGAGAGGACGTCCTGGGTCCATCTGACACACTGCAAACCGGTAAAGAACTTTCAACTTGATAAAAACTTTGTGACTGATATATAACAAGGGCAAAATGGCCAAGAATAAAGTGAATAGAAATGCAGATCAACTCCAGAGATGTTGCATAATCATTTTGTTGAGTATACATTTATTAACTATAATTGTGACAATTTTCCTCTTGTTGTGATTTTTCCTACACTCAACCACACAAGTAAAAGTGGGAAGATGTGATGAAACATCTATAGACTGGCATCCAAATTTTAACACATACCTAGCCATGAAGCGTGTATATGCAGAGACTATGAACATTTCAAATTGCTGGGTTTGTACAGCTATACCAACAGCATATGGAGGACTGTTAATGTCCGCTGTCCCTCTGGGGATAAATGAGACTTGGGAAAATTTGCTTTTTGACACAGGGACTGTGAGATCACAGGACAAAATAGCTTTATTTTTACCTGTCACACAAAAGGGAATTGTATGTTTCTATAAAAATGATACTCTCCAGGTGGGCTGGAGCAATTGTAATATAACGCTATCTTATCGATGTTATATTAAGACTAGTAATGGCAATACTTTTTGCAATACTAATTATGACTCATATTTGAACTCAATGAAAACAACCATGAATGAAATTCGCAAGAATCCTGTTTTATTTAAACAATTGTCAGTTATAGACCAGAAAATGTTTCATGCAGGGTTAATACGTATTAGTACTAAAGTAGAAAATTGTTATTTTATTTGTGGGGAAAAAAGCATACAAATGGCTACCTGAGAATTGGTCCGGCAGTTGTTTTTTGGGTTATCTGGTTCCGGCTATAAGACATACTGCAGAATTACCTTTGGGTAAGATACGAAACATGAGAGAAGCAGCCCAAAAACCTGAAGGTCCAGTTGAGAAACCTGTAAATCCAGTAGGACGGATCGAAGCTGGCTGGAAAGACCATAATACCGTAAAGGATAAAAGCAAATTGACTCATATGGACTTGAGTGACAGTGTTATATCTTGGGCAGGAATATTCCCAGCATATGGAGCAGTCAAATCAATCTGGGAATTGAGGAAGCTGTCGAAACTTCTCGTAGTAATGAGTAATGCAACTTTCTCTGCCCTAGAACTGGTGACTGATGAACTGAATGCAATGAGAACTGTTGTGCTACAAAATCGAATGGCTCTTGACTTCACCCTAACAGCGAGAGGTGGTACGTGCGCGCTTATCAAAGAAGAATGCTGTGCATTAATTCTGGACAACAGGCATGAAATTAATAATCACCTAGAGGTAATTCAGCAGGTATCAGCCATGACTGAACCAGGCCCAAACCTACTGATGGACTTCTTCCAGAATCTATTTGGGGGGTGGGGTTCCATCCTAATGAATATTCTGATTGCTATTTGTGTGGGTTTACTCCTATTAGGATCATGTGTTTGTTGTGGAATTCCCTGCATGAAAAGATTAATCAAAGATTTTATTGTTGTATCTGTAACTAAAACTTTATACCAAGATATTGAGATTGAAAAATTTATCTCAGACAAAACTTTTTCTGAAGTATAGATCAAATGACTCACCTAGCTGAAAATCCTTAGTGGAAGAGGTTAGGAGACAAAATGACATTGTGCGTACTTCAAAATAGAATAAAAAGTATTAATAGGAGGGAAAATGTTAGAGAAATATGTATTTGAATATATGTGAAGTGCTAGTTTAAAAGCAAAGTAGTATGTAATGCATTTTATTCTATTTAATGATATAACAAAAATAATGAATTCATATGTAATTGCAAGAAGTTTTTGAAGCTGCAGTGTGCCTTGTAGCAAGTTGGCCTCTGACACTGGCAGCTGCTAGCTCAGCAAGTTCTAATGTTTATGCTTTTCACAAGTGATTATCTGCTGGGTCTGGAATTAAATATGTGAAATAATGAAATATTTTGCTCTTTCCTGCTGGGATGATTTGGCCTTGTGTATGTGTTACTAGATAACACGCAGCTGTTGGGAAAGTGTTACAGGGGAACAAAGAAGTGTATTAAAAGACTGAATCTGCTATTGTATTCGAATCAGCCTGGAACCTTGAAGAAGTAACTTTACAAAAAGACATTATGTCTGACCAGGTGGATAGCAAGGCCGTATTGTTACCAGAGGAAAACTTTTTTAAATACACAGCATCAGCATTATTTTATGAATAGAATACTGTAAGCTAAAGAGATGTAGATGCCCTGTGACTGACCACATCAGTAAGGTGGGCACAACTTGAATGTAAGAAACTATAAGAATTGTGTACTTCCTGTTTCATGTCAGACAAAATTCTGTACTTGTACATTTTTTGCCTCCTGGTGTACACTAGTAAACTTTTGAACCTGAACCTCCTGTGTATTGATCTTTTTATTTTATTTAACATTCCCACAGACTACTAAGTGTAGATTTGTGTCTGGCCTACAGGGCATTCTACAGTCTGGCTCTGATGGAAATGTTACACCTTAGTAAAGCAAACTGCATGAGGGTCATTTGTTAGAAGGATTTTAACTTAACCTCTGACATAATTAATCATGTTGGAGAAATAGAAATGTCTCTCAAATACTACCCTTTGTCTGGAACAAGCTTCCCACTCATGTAAAGCAAAGGCCTTTCCTGACACTATTCAAGTGCAGCCTAAATCAATGGATGGTTAATGTTAATTGTACTCATGGTTTTACAACCATGTCCTCATGGATAGAGGCAGCTGATGTTACATAACATAGCATAGGCTCATAACTATGTGAACTTTGTTCACAAAGGTATTTAAAATTGTGAAACTCATGTTAAATACTGCTAGGCTTTTATGTCATCTTGGAACATTAGCCTCATACACTTCTATTAACCTATGAACATATGAAGTCCAGTTGTTTCCTAGGTACAGCTATAGTGGCTGTACGGCATCATGGATGTAACAGTACATCACAGCAGTGTCTCATCACTCGACAGTCTGCATGAAAACATATCCATGTATGTCAGGATTACATGCCAATATAAAATTTTCACTGGCAGTGTCAGGGAGACAGTCATTGTGTGGCACATGTCTTGAGGTTTGACATGTACTTATACAGTGTGTGCCATACATTGTTTGGTATGTGAACAATATCACAGTGACTGTTTCCTCACTCATTGACACTGCACTTTGCATTGCTGTAGTTTCTGTACACATGGACGTAGTTAATGCATTGTCATCAGTCTCACATACTGCTGTAACATTCATTATAACACACCACTTCTTAATTCACTCATCGATTGCAGATGCTTCAGACAATATCCATTGCTATTACATGTGGCAGATGCATTCAATATACAGCTGTGTGTAGAGGATCCACTCATAATAGTGTGTTGTTTGTATGTGTGGTTATCCTTATGACTGATACCTATGTCAGCCATGGATTTTTTTACTCAAGTGGATTATTTATTTATTTTGTTTATTTTATTTTGCATTTGTTCACTGGGAAAGTCCATTTGGACGTATGTCCTTTTTCAGTGGAGGCCCGGGGAGAAAAGCTCCAATGTCATAAAGTAACATAGTAAAGTACATCATGACAATAAAACAGTAGGAAATATAGCAACATTGTACATATAATACATTGAGAGAGTTTGCAGTTACATTTAAAGTACTGAAGATTAAACAATGACAACATTTAAAACAGAGAGATATCAAGTTTTACATTTGTGGTGATAATCATAATTATTACATTTGGCACAGTGAGCTTGCAAAGATCTTGTTGCCCATACAGGACTATTCTTTGGTATGCATACCAAAAATGAATTGTCAGTGCAGACTTCCCTTCAAGGTGCTGCACAAGATGTTTATGTGATATGTATTTCTGTCTTGCATAAATACTGATATCATTCACACATTGATGTCATGGGTTTAATTCTTGCAAGTGTGGCTTGTGGCATATGTGTCATATCAGTCTGTCAAATGGCCAGGATTGCCCCTGTATTCAGCTCCACGTTTTACACTGTCTCACTTAAACCCTCCAAAGACACTTTATTTTTGGAAAATGTGTAATGACTTCCCCTTATAGAACACTGGCAATCATTATAGTTGTACATGTCTACTCCTGCAGAACTTGTAGAGTAACTTAAACTCACATATTCTGGCAATGTCACAGATTAATGTTGTTAATATTTTTAAATAGTTTCTTATTGTGCCTTCTTCTGTCAGCAGTTGTCCATGAGTCTGTTGCTATGTCTCCACAACTGTTTGTGAGGTATGCTATGTTAAATGTCCTCTACAGTGAGCATGTAAGTGATGTTTATAGCACAGCCATTCACCTTCATTGACATGTAACCTTGTGTGGCAGTCACATATTTACTATCATGTGTGATGATAGAAACATATTTGCACAGGAGGTGTAAACAGCAATATATACTGTGCTATTTACATATGTGTTTAATGTTATGCTACTAATTGTCTTGGAAGTGTACACACTTCATTGCTGTCATTCATGTCTGTGGTAATTTTAATCAGCACACTTTCTCTGTCAAGTACATTTATGTTGCATTGTATTTGCCCTTGATGATCATCCCAACATCCATTATTTCAGGCTGGAAAAACTTGTTATAGTGTACATTGCACCGAGTACTCTTTTCTATACTGTGTTAATACTGCAGTTATCATAGCAATAACCCATGCCTGGGTATGGGTAATGCGGGATTTAACCACGGTTGGCATGGTTTAGTCCCGAGGGTGAAGCCCGAGGGACCAAACAAAGACAACCGTGGTTAAATCCCGCATTACCCACACCCAGAAGTGGGTTATTGCTATTATACTATGACATTATTTAAGAAAAGAAACAATTACTTTTCTTAAATAATGGCATTGTATAATGCCTCTTTGCTGCCCTTCCACAGCTGTCTGGCATCCGCGGCAGTTCTGATGTACTGCGCATGCCTACACAGTACATCAGATCTGTGGCCGAAAGCAACGGAGAAAGCAAGATCTCCATTGCTTTTTTACTGTTTCGCTATGTTAAATGGGTTTAACATAGCGAGACAGCTTTAAAATAAGCAACAGAGATCTCCGTTGCTTATTTTAAAGCTGTCTTGCTATGTTAAACCCATTTAACATAGCGAGACAGGTTTAAAAAAAGCAACAGAGAAAGCAAGAACTCCGTTGCTTTTTACACACTGTGTCGCTATGTTAAAGGAGTTTAACATAGCGAGACAGCTTTAAAAAAAGCAACGGAGATCTCCATTGCTTTTTTTAAACCTGTGTCGCTATGTTAAACTCTTTTAACATAGCGAGACAGTGTTTTAAAAAAAGACTTATACTAATGGAAAAAGTCCGGGCGACCGGACCTTTTACCATTAGTATAAGTCGATTTACAACGTGCACGCTCACCAATCAGCGTGCACGTTTTGGAATATTAATAGGGGGTCATGGTATAATTTAGTATTTTCATCCTTGGTAGTCACTGTGGTTGTCTGAGCAATCTCACCGAGCAGGTTTGCCTATAGGCAAATTTGTATGCATGTTCTTTCTGCATTTGTGCTGCTCTGAATGGTTTCCTGTCAGGTAACACTGTTGCTGGCCACAAAACTACACTTGTATCCATGTAAGCATGATGCATGGCATGCATATGCTATTAGAACTGCTACTCATAGCACTAACCTGTAAACTATTTGTAGGCTTCATGTGAAGCCTATATGGAGTTTACTGAATCCCCAAAATAGTTATAGTTTATTTGATGTGGACAAGTACAAGGCTTTCTGTATCTCATTCTTAATAATCTAAGTTTATGATACAAACAGACAGCAATCTGTATGCTTTTCACCTTTTCCATTGGTGACAACCTTGCCAACAAACCATTTCAAGGAAATAACCTAGCATTCTTTCTCATACATTTTTCAGACATCATGCACTAAAAGAAAATATTTCAGAAAACATTCAACAAACGTGCCCATGAAAAATGTACGTATTATGCAACAGCTATACTAATAACAGCTGTTTGCAGTGATGAGTATTTCATAATTTTTATTTATTTATTTAGTGACCTATTAGGAAAACTTACCCATATGGATCACTTATCCACACCTTGCACATAGCATACAAAAAACATGGATCACAAATTGCTACACATATATAAAGTGCAGTCTGCAGAGGAAGAGTAATTAGGTTCATAGGTTCATAGGAGGTTACTGGGCTAATGTTTCTAGAGCCCTTAGAAGCCTAGCCTTATTTATCCCCAGTTGTCCCAATTTTCAGTGGTTAGGTGAGTGAAGTTCATAGAGGTAAGGGTCTATGGTAGTTAATACTGACTTCCTCTGTCCAGAAGGGACATGGGCATTACCCCAGTAGTGAATTTGCAGTCACCCATCCATTCATCTATGTTAAAGACGGTCAGGGAGGGGATCTATTTCACATGAATTGGAGGCTTATTCCAGAGAAGTGGCAGTTTTTATGAGATGCATCTATCTCTCCAGCAGAAGCTGTTCATGTCAGAGGCTAGGTTAATACACCTGGAGTGAGTGACCCTCCTGCAGTTTGATTTACGAATGTGTAGTTTTTCCATCAGGGCTGGGTCAGAGACTGCCCTGTAAGCCAAGCACAGGTCACCCCTTAGCAACCTGTAGGAGAAAGAATACAGCGATAGAGCTTTCAGTCTTTCTGTGTAAGACTTGTTTTGTGTACCCTGTAATTTCTTGGTGAGAAACCTCTGTGGTCTCTCCAGTTGTTGCAGATGCCTGGTGAAATACATGCAAAAGGGAGCATTGTACTCAATTGTTGGTCTCATGAAGGCCAAGTATAAAATTATAACAGCCTTAGATCTAGATGCGATGCCTTTACTTATAAGATGTGCCAGATAGAAGGATTTCCTTTCTACTGTGGAAGCATGGTGGTCAAAGATCAGATTTCTATCTACCTGAGTATCCACATCACACACCACTGGGTCTACACTTAGGGGGTCGCTGTTTATAATGTAATTAGCAGGATGTCAGATTTCCCAAAGGGTATAATAATGCATATTTTTGCATTTAGCTTTAATCCATTGATGCAATATATTAACATCATAGTCATGTATGACTCTCTACAATATATTAACCTTATAGGGAGACTCAATGACTACTCCAAATTTGCAATTGTCAGTGAACTTTGTCAGCTACAGGCCATCCAAGTTTGTCTGGATTTCTGAGAAATAAATTCTGACCAGTAAGGGCCCCAGCACAGAACCCTGTGGTAAGCCACTGGTGACTGGTCTATTTCTAGAGGTGAAGTCACACACTTTGACAGTGTGTGTCCTGTCAATGAGCCAGTTGGCTACCCATCTAGTAATGTAGGAGTTAATTCCCAATTGGGATAGTTTCTCTATAATACCTGAGTGAGGGATTGTGACAAATGCCCTGGCTAGGTCAAGACAGGTGATATGTACTGTCTTTCCCTTGTTCATGGCCTTGGTGACTTTCTCAAAAAAGTCACCCATATTTAGCAGGCATGATCTACCTTCAACAAAACCAAACTGGGTTGTGTCCAGAGACTGGTGATTACCTATGTCCTTGTTAATAAGGTCCATAATGATTTTTACATGGCCTTGCAGATGAGGCTAGTCAAGCTTATGGGCCTATCATTTTCAGGGTTGGTTGATGGCCCCCCTTTTGTGCAGAGGGATTACTGTTGCTGTCCTCCATTCCCCTGGACCATAGCCAGTTTGCAGGCTGTGGTTAAACAAGGATCCAAGTGGGTCTGCTAGGACATGTTTATAGTTATTTAAAAGGCAACCTAGGATGCTATCTGGTCATACTGATGCTATGCTTTTGGCCTTGGAGATCGTCGAGATGACCTGCTCTCTTGAGATAATAGGCTGGGGAATGGTGGCAGGTATACTTTGGGGGATGACTGGAGGGGATGGGGGGTGAAGTTTGCTCCAAATATGTCTGCTAGCAGGTTGGCTATTACCTCCAGTTGAGTATGGTTGGTGCCATCCACAACTAGTTCAGCTCATAGCTGGGTATTCCCCTTTCGATTCTGGATGTAGTTAAAGAATGCCTTGTGATTATCCATAACGATGGAAGCTATTTTTGCTTTGTAATTAGCTTTGGAGGACTTAACAAGATCTCTAATTTGCCAGTTCCCTCTTGTTCTTGGACAGTAGTTTCTTTCTTTTCCTGTATAGCATGTTTATGCTAGTGGCCCACAGGGGTGGCTTGTTTTTTGGCAAGACCTGGTTTTAATATAGTCAGGTACAGTCAATTATATACAACTGCTTAAGTGGTTATATAAGGCATTGGTATACACCTCTGCATAGGAGTCTGTATTATTTGCATTTTAGGGGGCTTTGAAACTTGTTATACCTTCACTTAGTAGGAGGTAATTTGACTTGAAAAGTTCTTAAGCATTTTTGAGCTTGATGGGGTATCTGGTCTTATAATTACATTAAACAAAACTGATTTATGGACCGATCTTACCAGGGAGGACATCACATGAGGGGAGTGCTGTGCTCTCCCATGTTAGTGAGTACTATGTCCAGGACATTTGAACCTCTTGTGGGTGTGCTGACTAGCTGTTGTAGAGCATTTCCATTGACAAAGTCCAGGAGTCTCTGAGCCAGTGTGCTTGTGGTCGTGTATGTTTCCCAGGTAGGATAATTAAAATCACACATGAGTAAGGTGTTGGGCTGTATGGTAAGTGACTCCAGTAAGTCCAAGTATGCGGTATGCTTTTCCTGTTTCATGGTGTGATGCCTATAACTAGCTAAGATGTAGTAGGGGGCCTTGCCTATAGTTAATTGGACATGGAGTAGCTCAAGAGAGTCATAATGTTTGACCAGTGTTGAGGTGTACTTATCCTTAATGAAGATGGATGCACCTCCTCCTTTGGTTCTTTCATGCTCAGTTTGCAGGCTGAACATATGGAAGGTATTGTAGTCCTGCACAGCAGGGGTGCTTTCCATGAGTCTTGCACAGCAGGGGTGCTTTCCATGCCTTTGAACCATGTCTCTGTGACTGCATAGCTGTCAACATCTTCCAAAGTGAGGAGTGCTTCCAGGAAGTGCAGTTTCATGTTTAGACTCCTAGCATTAAGCAGCAGTCCCTTGAGTTTATTTAGAGAGGATTTTGTTATGTTGGGAGGTTGGTTATTTTGACACTGCATAAAAAAGGCACTGTAGGGGTGGCTAATGGCTTTGCTAGTATCCAAAAGCCTAAAGGAGACAGGTGCAGACCATCTCTGGCAAAGCAGCATGGGCTGTCAACCATGTCTTCCCAGGCTGACAGATATTGGATACCCTTGGACTGACACCAGAAGCTAAACCAATTGTTAAAGTTATCATTTTTGAATTGGTGCATCATCCTTGGAGAAGGTAGAATGTTGCTTAAGGCTAGGCTTATACCTGGCTGTGACATAATCTGAGAGCTCATTCATGTCTCCCTTCATATAGTCCAGTGAAGTATGTCTGAAGTCATTCACCCCCACATGGTTTATGACAGTCATAATGGTACTTTTGGTTGAGTGGCTTAATGGATCCTGGCACCTGATGCAGCTAACTGTAACCCACTCTTTATCCAGCATGGTGAGGAGCATTCCTATGTGTCTTACAATGGAGTCACCTATTACCAATACATTAGGCTTTGTGGTATGATGCCTCATGGGCTTATTTTTTGAGACACCGGTGCATGTGTTATTATGTGTTGTGGCTGTTTTTTTCATTGTTATGTGCGTAAGTGTTTTCTGTTTGGGATGCCTCTGATTTTTTGGTAAGTTACTAGTGAGTACTTTCACATATGTGGGTTTAGAAAGTGTGAGCGTGCTTATGTGGGTTTATGTGTCATGTCCTTATTTAGTGTGGAAAGTGAGTGCGTGCTGACAACCTGTTTAGCATTCAATTTGTCCTTATGTGACAGTGTAACTACATCTCTCACATAAAGTATTTGTTTGTTTCTGGAGTAAGTGTTGCCAGTATACATGAGGGAGTTACTACATTGCTACATTACCTCAGGATACCCATGTCTATCAGGGTGGCCTGAGAGGTGATGGGAAACTGCCCCTCCATGATAGCAGGCTCTTACTGGGTGTTTTATTAAAGAAGGGAATGGGTTAATTTGATAGGACTGTGCTGGCAGCACTGAGATGACAAGATGCATCTATACTTTGTGTAGGCTAAGGTTGATCAATAAGGCGACATTGCTAAGTGCGGAACTGAGTTGCTACTAGAGCATCAGAAAAGCTTGGAAGGGTTTCACTGATAGCTTTTTAGGGAAAAACTGAGCTTATAGGCTTATGCATCTATACTGGGCACTGATAACCACTGCTGTGTGAAGAGCAGCACCGTGCAAATGTGAGGATTAAATATAAGCAGAGAAACAAGTTTTAAGCTAACTACCTATCAGAAAAGCACAAAATAAGCCTTCCATCAGCAATCCTCAACTCAGACAGGTTACATCAGCACACTTCTGCCATAGGGGCACACAAAACACCTTCTTAATGTAGAAAAGCTGGTTTAGAGCCCAAGTGTAACAAGACCACACAAACTACCTACAACAGCCCTACAACTAAGAGATACAATGTAATACAGTGCAATTAATTACTTAAAGCAATGGCAGACAGTCAGTTTAATTTTGAGATTGCTAAAGTGCACTCACAATATATAAAGAAGTGCAAAAAATACTTAGAGCCCTTTTGGGTGCTTCCCAGCTGAGATAGACCAGGTAAACATTCACTGCCACCAGATGAACAATCTCAGTCATCTAAATCCAAAAGCATGGTAAAGCAGTGTCCGGAGTAAAATACTACCACAAACAAACTGAAAGATACAGATTCAGCAGTGTACTTGAAACAGCTTATAAAAGTGTGATTCTTCAATAAAAGTACTTTGGTTTGTATAAACGAGCCAACAGCCAGTCAATTGTACAGTACCTATAAAGGCACTAAAAACAAGATAAGCTGATTAATAAGCCCTCCAGCCAATAAAACTACATGCAGAAATTTCAAGTGTTTCCCCAACCTATATGACCCGGCTACTTCCCAGTGCACTGGAAGGAAAATCCATTGACCTCTTGATGTAAAAACAAGTGCTTTTTAATGTGTAAAAATACAGTACTTTATCCAACAGCTAGCTAGATAATGAATTCAGAGCAAGTAAATCAGTAGAACAGACTATGAGAAGCAAAATGCACTTTTTCAATATAAGTACAAGTAAGGCAAATAATTCAAGATATCAACAGCAGTGTAGAAAGGGAAGAGCTTATTAAGCTAATTTTACAGCAGGGATGGGCAGCTTAAAATCACAGCATTTAAAAAGCAGAGCAACAGAGGAGAGGATGGGTGGGGAAACTAGCAGGGAATCACCAGCAGTGCTTTTAGTTTATGCAGGCTTGAAATCTTTTCAGAATAAGACCAAATCCAGAAATGCATTGCGTATTTAAGTATCACTCAAGAAACAATTTAACCAATGAAAAAATATTTAGAATGTGCAGCCTAGATATTTAAGTGTCTATGTCTCTCTCATAGAACAAAAACACCAGGCCAAGCAGGTTTATTAAAACAGAAAAAAAAAAACTGAGCAGGTAAAACAGAAAGCAGCTCTATCACTCACAGACAAAAAATATAGGTTTACTTTCCTCACCCAGCAGGGAATTCCCAGCAGTGCTTTATTTTATGCAGGCTTGAAATCAAGTCATACCCAAACAGGATAATGTGAATTGGTTGTGGAAGTTTAAGATAAACTGAAATAGCAGAAACAAAGCAGAAATAACTAAGAATTCAAGAATAGTAATGTTGTCTTTTGCTACACAGTATTGTCAGTGGTTAACGTATCACTTAAGTAATTGGTAGCTCCGGTATTTGCGATTTGCCTACAATATTCAGGGGATGCCTTCCATGATCTCTGGATAACTGTCTAGACTTCAAGTGCTGTTCAAGAGCTGTTCAGATTCTTGTATGATTGCAGGGCCTGATGTGATATGGGATGGAATTCCAAAATTTAGGATGGGAAACCAAAGAGGCTGCACTGCTTGTCAGTAGTTTATGGGAAAGAACAGATAGACTAAGTGAGGTATATGACAATTATGTTAGGGTCCAGTGCTGGTATATGATGAAAAATAAGCTGCAGATATGGGGCAATGATTTACATTACATAACTTGATGACAAGTGATCCTACTCATGAGATTACAAAGTGCAGTACTGACGTGCAGCCTAGCTTGATGAGAGAAAAAAAGAGACAGAGTAGATTTTAATTTTTCATTCATGTGGAAACAGGTATGAATTTAAGAATCCTGTTTGTTAGATTACGTAGGTTGATGATGATCATCTTTATAACGTTAGAGATGTGCATGCATTTTGGTGCATGTATAAATGCAATATTCCTTCTGGACACAGTTATGTTTTTATAAGTCATACTTCATAAATAGGAAAGCTAAGTTGCTTATTATATTATCCCATAAGACTGGTTAAAATGGTCTTGTTTAAGTGTAATAAGTGCATTACTCATCAAATGATGCTGATATTTTTCAATATTGTGATAACCCCACTGAAATAATAAATTAATTTTCCTGCTATACAGTAACAATCACTCATCATATAATGCTGGCACTCTGGAATATTAAGATAATGATGTCTTAAGAAAAAGACTAGTTAGTTACATTAACAACTTGTATCAAATAAAAAAATATTATTCTATCAGCATTAAGGAAATTTACAGCTAATTTAGTTGTAATGCCAAACTATCATGGGTTTAAAAAGTGATTATGCCTACCTTTAGACACAGAGAAAAATAACAGAAAAAGTATTTCTGATCTTAAGACAAAAGGTGGGATTCAGAAAGAATCATATGGTTACTGTGGTGTGGTAAATAGTATGAGTAAGGTAGTGTGACATGGTCCAACAAGACTTGGGAATTAATAAATGCTAAAAAAGCGTGGACATGCCTAGGGGAGTACTGCATAATAAGGCCATGTAATAGTGAAAACAACAATCTTTGCACAAGTGAGTAGACTGTGCTATGACAGGTCACGTAACCTAGGACTACTGCAATGCAGACTGCCCAGTGTGGTGCATTTCATACATGCATTGAGGTACGACATATATATTGCATAGGCAAAGCTGGGAGCCCATATAAATGGTATAAAACAAGGTGTCAACTGGTTTTACATTATCAGTGGGAAAGGATGGGAGAGTTACACAACAGTCAGAAATGAGGAAGAGCAAACAGGAGAGGACATGATAAGGCCAAGGGAAAGAAAGTGTGGTATGGAGTAAGGAAGGAGGATTTTTTAAAATGTGTTCCCTTTTTCTTTTCAGAAAAAGAGTAAAGAGAGATGGAATAAAGAGGCAGTTTTAGGTAGAAACGAGGATTATAAGGATGGCATCAGTGACAAACACATTAACATATAACAAAGAAAAAGACAAGGGAGACACTGATATGAAAGTCAGGCAAAAGTGAAGAGAAACAGCAAGAGAGAGAGATGGTAGAAAACTGATAATGTAGAGAACTGCACAACAAACAGGAAGAAGAACACCATGATGGGGGAAAGGGTGAGTTGAGGATAGCCTGTCAAACCAACCCAGATAAGAACTTGCTCAGAAGTCAGGTCACTTCCATTACTGACATCAGGGGGAAGACTCCACTACTGGTGGTCCAATGGTTAAGGCCTTGTAGTCACACAAGTCTACCAGCAGCATGAAGAGACCCTCATGAGTGCCAATATTGACACTGAGTTATCTGTTAAACTCAGCCTTCACTAACCAGTATACCTCTCCCAGATGACCCACGAGGCCCCCTTCACACCATATTGTGGTGAGGATCCTACTTCGCTTACTGGAGAAACAACAGAGGCCATCATCAAGCCCTCCAGATTGCCTTCAGCAGGATAACCTTCATCACCCTGCAGAGAGGCAGGCCCAGGGACTGCTGTGGATTAAGCAGCTGGCATAAAGGCTGATACAGGGTATGGTGGTTGTTCCTCATCACTGACTGTTTTACAGCTGATCTGACAGAAAAATAATGAAAAATGGGAGAAAAAATAACAAGGCAACACAATTAAAAAAGAATATGACAGAAATAGATGCAAATGCAATGGTTAGTATGATGTGGTGCACTTTACTAAGGATGGCCCTGAAATTATAAAAAAGAGTCAACATAGGAACACATATCAATAGCTAGGGAGCACCAATTATATGTCTGAGGACAACACCAAGAGATGAAAAGCAGTTTTACTGTAACACACACGCAGGGCATTATGGCCAAAGAACAATGAAGCAATGGTGACATTATTAAATTGAACAAATAAAATGCTCATGGCTGAGGAAAATGTGGCATGTAGAGTTGTCATGCTCAGCAGAACAGTTGCAGGAATAGCTAGCATAAGTTAAAACAGCAGCAGAAATAGTATGTCTAAAGCTAGAAATCTCACATAGTCCGTTAACAGTTAAACAGTGCTGTGATATTTTAAGAAAAAAAAGCTTCACTGCAGTGGTAGTCAGGTTCAATACAGTTGCTAAACACATGGTAATTTCAGGGATAACTGCTGATACAGTGATGGACATTAGCACAGTGTAAATGCATGAAAATAGCATTCCACAAATCCAATTTAACATGCTGAAGTATTAAAATGCAAAAAAAATCAATAATTAAGCATAGATGCATTTATGGCAGTAATGCTGTAACATTACTCACTACACTGGCAAGTGTATGACAGGCATTCTTAATATAGATGGGACCTTCATATTTGTTTTGGCAGACACTTCATGTGTTGCATATGCAACAGGTACAAAAAGATTTTTGTCTCCCTGTTGGACTGTGTGAAAGCACTTCCAGACTCAGATCCTGCAGTTGCCATGTCCACTCAGCAAGTCAAGTCCAGGACTGAAAATGATAGCTGGGATGAAACACAACATGTCACACACAATATGTGAACTACATTTATGACAGTGTAATGCCGAAGTATGGCTGAGTGATACACATGGTCAATACAATGGTGGAGGGCTAAAGCTGCATAACTAGACTTCACTAGCTTGCATACCTTAGGAGACTTACATGCCACTTCAAGGTCACACTGAGTATTAGAATACACAAGACAGAGGTTATATGAGTTGTATATCTCAACTTCTTTTCTCAAGAATTCTGGATAAAGTCAAAAATAATGAGGTCACAAAGGCCCCAGAGCAGGAGCAATTGTTAAATATTTACCAGAAAGTAAACATTTTAAGAAGGACAGAGATAAAAATGAAGCAAAATCAGGGACATTCTTCAAAATTAGAGAGACTTGAGATGTTTGATCTGTGTATACTGACATATGGGAAAAGTATACTAACAATGCACACATCTCTGCAGGGATAGCTCCTGGGTGCATGGCTGACACACCAAAGTTGTCACATGGGAGATCAAAGTGTGTAATAACCCGTCTAAGGCCCTATCAGTGGCATAACTCTCAACCTGCAGCCATCAAAAAATCTAAACAATGGTATGACATCCCTCCTCTGGGCCAGTGATCAAGGAGCCACAATCCTCACCACTGACACTGGTGGGGAACATTCACTGAGAAAAATAATAGACACATGCACTATTTTCAGATTCAGCTCTCTGCACCAAGTATAATTTCCCTTAAGAGCACAGGGAATGCACGCTCAGGTCCTGGTGCTGGGTTAACTCTCCAGGCCCCAAATAAGACTCCTCATTGACACAGCTATAGAGCTGAGTTCTTAGCTGGGTGTTCCAAACCAAGTCCTTCACCATCCTCTTTGTGAAATCAGTGCTCTCACTGTCCTTGTTCAAAGTAGCTGACATATGCACTATTTTTGAGATCTGATTTACACACACACACACACACACACACACACACACACACACACACACACACACACACACACACACAAACACACACATCTGGGAAAGGCTGACACTGCTTACCCACTTTGCCATCTCCACTCAGACTATAAGGTAGGTTCACTGCCACCAGCCAGCTACTTTAAGGCTCTTATCAGGGTATCCAGTTACTCTTAGTAAAATTAATACTTATACAAATGGTAGCATTTCCAAGCAGAAAGTCTTTCAGGAGTGTGGAGCTACATTCTCACTAAATAAATGCAAGTACTCTCAAAAGTTACAATATTTTCTAAAAGACCAGCCACAATGAAAGGTTTAGCTACATTTAATAAAAAAATAAATATGATGATACTCAATATCTATTCACGATAGACACCAGAGTTTCAATTCAATTCACAGGAAATTTTAAAAAATGACACAGATGAAAAGACTCAAACAGATACAGAAAAACAATATTTAGCTAATCTCACTATATTTTTATAACTGACTGAAGAATTGCTGTTCCCTACTTACTTGCTAGAGCAAGGGAAGATGAAGTGGATGAGTGTCTTTGTTGTCAGGTTCCCAAAAACAGAGTGCTGAGTGCTACTATCACATCTTTCACTATTATCTAACTACAATTTCAGTGTTGGTTACGGAAGTACATCACATCTGGTTACCTGACGCTGTGGTTCCCACATTACCCCCTCACTAGATAATGATCCAGGATTTGGCAGAGATGTGTTACCATACACATATAGAATTTAAGCTAAAGGCTTAATACTACATCTGGAAGCTATAAAACAGCTCCAACACTTCTATCCTTCCTGCGTAATAGGTTTTCACAGACATTGCATCTCTGGCTGCATTCAGACCTGTGAGATAGAATCTTTATGGCATAAACCAAGTCATTTAATTTTAGGCTATTTTTCTTAAGGTTAGCTGGGCTGAGCTTAACCCATGCCCTTCCAGTATTTTCTGTTAGAATATATACATTTCAGCAGTCACAACAATATAGACTGACATACATGAATATTTATTTTCTGCCCAGCAGGACCCACTTTTGATACATTTTTAACACAAGCAGCTTTACAAATACATTTTTAATACAAGCATCTGTACAAATCAGTCTGATATTCAAATGACATATAATTGTTTACAAACCTCCAGCTAGCCATGATGGCATATGTTACATATGCTCTGCCTACTCTCTCTGGCACAGACGACACTATCTCACATCATCACAAATGTTTTTTGAAATGTTTATATATCTGTCAGCTAATTAGCATAATATTTGCATATAGAATGGGATAACTCCCCTCACTTTGACATGATTGCGGATATTACCTCTCAGAAACACAAGTTTAAAAAGAGGAGAGTGAAACAAATAACACAAAATACAAGTATATTTTACTACGAGAAAGATGGAGTAGCAATGTTGCAGGTCCAAACTCATTATTAGAAATGAAAAACAGTATGAAAAACCCCCTGAAGCTGCGGTGGTGCAGCGGTTAGCATTGTCGCCTCACAGCAAGATGTTCTCCCATTCAATTCTCGGCTGGAGTGCCTTCTGTGTGGAGTCTGCATGTCCTCCCCGCAGTCAAGTGACATTAAAGACATGCAGGTAGGTGCATGCATGAATGAGTGTGCCTTCCTTGAAGGTTGGGTGTTGGGCTGGCAACTCGGCACCGTAAAAATCCACTGCCAACCATTAGTGGACCGGAGTTCCGTTGGGGCGACCCCTAACCGGAAAAAAGCCGAAAGACATTACTTTTTTATGACAAACCCTACTGGCTGTCAAGAATTGAAAAAGGCTACATTAATATATAGAGTGAAGCCAATGAAAAACAAGACTACTTGCTTATGACACTACATTTATTTTACCAACAGAGAAAAAATGCATGACTGCATTGTATTTTCACTCAGTAATCACTATCAGTTTGGAGAAATTATAATTACCTTTCTTCAGAACTTTTCATAATTTTCAAAGTGCACTGCTTACAATTTCACAAAACATTGATCAGTTCTCTTGGGCGGCCACGGTGGTGCAGTGGTTAGCATTGCCACCTCACAGCAAGAGGTTCTCCGGTTCGATTCTCAGCTGGGGTGCCTTCTGTGTGGAGTCTGCATGTCCTCCCTGTGGTCGTGTGGGTTTCCTCCGGGTGCTCTGGTTTCCTCCCACATCCCAAAGGCATGCAGTAGGTGGATTGGACATTCTAAATTGGCCCTAGGTGTGAGTGTGTGCATGTATGTGCCTTCTGTGGAAGATTGGGTGCTGGGCTGGCAACTCGACACTGTAAAACTCCACTGCCAATCATGAGTGGACAGATGATCTGCTGTGGCGACCCCTAACCGGGAAAAGCCAAAAGAAGATTGATCAGTTCTCTTACTTGTTAGAGAAGTCTTTTACTGGCTTATGTTATATGCCACCACAGTTCACTTTTTTAAAAGTTGTACTTTGTACCTAGCTGAGATAAGGCTGGTACATATTTAGAGTATTTCTTCTCAGAAGAGAAATTTAATATGCTTTTATTTGAAATGCAAAAACACAAACTATATATGTATATATATCTTTGATAATTATAAGCCAGAATAACTCTACATTAGTCATGTTTATACATGTCAAGATATCTGTATCATGTTTTAGTTCAGAGTCCCACCACAGGGATTGAGTGATTATATTTTTACCTTAAGAATGTCACAATGTAATGAAATCTGACTTACAGAGCATAAGCAGAAGCAATACAAACCACCAAAATAAATAACATCTGTACATGAGATTAATAGGGATCCGACACATAACGCACGCACTCAGGTCACTCAACAACAGTTATAAATATGACTCTGTCATTGTACATGTGGGTGTGAATGACCTGAGACATATTTCACTGGACTACATGAAAAGAGACATGGAGGCACTCTCAGATTATGTAGCCCAGACGGGTATAACCCTAGCCCTGAGCAGTATCCTACCATCACCCAGAATGATACCACAGTACAAGCAGAAAATGATTGATTTCAACAATTGGCTAAGTTTCTGGTGTCATTCTAATTGGATCCAGTATCTGTCTGCCTGGGATGACATGACTGACAGACCTCAATGCTTTGCCAGAGATGGCCTGCATCTGTCACCCCTGGGCTTCTGGATACTGGCCAAGGCTCTTGCCACCCCTATATTGCCTTTTTTAGGTGGTGTTCCAAAGACCAGATTACCACTGTAACAGGTACAAACAAATGCAATATGAGGGTCATGTTGCTCAATGCTAGAAGTCTAAATCTCAAAATGCACTCACTCGAGGCACTCCTGAAAAATGGAGAACATCAACATTTGTGCTGTAACAGAGACCTGGTACAAGGCAGCAAAAAACACCCCTGCACTACAAGGCTATAATTCATTCCACACCTTTTGGCCCCAGAACTTGGATTGACGCTCCAAAGGTGGTGGTGATTCCATATTCATAAAGGATGCACACACCTCCAGACTGGTAGCCCAACATAATGCATCAGAGATACTTCAGGTGCAGCTAACATTGGGTAAGACAGCGATTCAGGTCATAGCCTGCTGTAGGTCCTCAACCACATCCCAAGACTTGTACTCCATTTTCCTAAGCACCCTGGAAAATATTAGGGTCCAACCTAACACTCTCTTACTAGGTGACTTCAACTACCCTTCCATTAACTGGGCAAACTACTCGTGTACCAATACACTTGCCCAATGTTTCTTGGAGTTCATTAGTTCTCACCCCCAGTAGAGGTAACAGCATCCTTGACCTGGTCATTACTAACATGGGCAACCGTTGCTCTACACCAATAGTCAGCTCATCCCTGGTTAGATCCGACCACAAACTAATCACCTTGGAAATCCACATCCCTTCCACCCCCACAGCAAAGGTAACCACCATGAAAAATTTCTCCAAAGCTAACTTCAAGGCATCCATGCAAATGGAGAATAGTTGTGCGACCGCAGAATCATACACCAATGCACTGTATGAACATGTACACAAATGCATGGATCTTGCCATACCCAATAGAACCAAGTCACTCTCCTCCAAAAAAAGGAAGCCAATCTGGTGGACGGCCTGCCATAAATAAACTCTACAACAGAAGGAGGAAACTGATGCAGAATAAGGTGAAGTCCCAAGACTGTAAAAATTCCCTTATCTGCCTCAACAAAAAGTTGAGATCCCTCATCAAATCCTATAAAGCTAAGTATGAAACAGAATTACAGCAGATAGTAAAGACAACCATGAGCCTTCTATAGTTATGTAAAGATCTCCACGGTAATACCCAGATTTGCTCTGAGCTACTGCACAATGGTATCACCTATACTGAGCCAACAGATTTTGCCAGTATACTGGCTTACAAATTCAGTGCCAACTTTACTCCCCTCTCCCCCCATCAAAGGACCAATCACAATATAGTAGATTGCCAGGCACCCAGTATTACTGCTACACAGGTTAAAACAGTGCTGTCCAAGGCCAAGAATACAGCTTCTATGGGACCTGCCAATATCCCTGGTTGTGTTCTACATGAACTACAGAGTGAACTGGCACCTCACCTGTGTACCCTGTTCAATCACAGCCTCATCTCAGGCTATGTCCCTGCTGAATGGCACACTGCTACAGTCATCCCTCTCCACAAAGGAGGAGCAACTACAGACCCTGGGAACTATCGCCCCATTAGCCTGAGGAGTCTGATATGCAAAGCTATGGAACGCATCATGGACCTAATAAACAAGGATATAGGAAATCTACAAACTCTGGATCTCACACAGTTTGGTTTTGTGAAGGGTAAATCATGCCTGCTCAACTTGGCCGACTTCTTTGAGTCAGTCATCAGAGCTGTGGATGAAGGCAAGGTGGTTCATACAGCCTACCTTGATCTGGCCAAGGCTTTTGATACCATTCCCCACTCAGGAATCACAGAAAAACTCACTAAGCTAGGCATCAACCCCTATATCACTAGGTGGGTTGCAAACTGGCTAACAGATAGAAGCCACAGTGTGAAAGTAGCTGACTCCAAGTCAGACTGCTGATTAGTCATGAGTGGAGTCCCGCAGAGTTTGGCCCTGGGTCCTCTCCTGTTTGGCATCTACTTCTCTGAATTCCAGGCCACCACAAAGGGACTCTGGCTGACAGCGTTCACAGACGATTGCAAGTTGGGAGCTATTATCAACTCTCCAAGTGATGTTGACATCCTACAGAACGGCCTCACTGTGACCGACGACTGGTGTCAGAACCATGGCCTTAAGCTCAATGCCAAAAAATGTGTCATCATCCCCTTTGGGAAGAACCCAGTTCCCATAAATTACTACATTGATGGTAGTCTACTGAACACCAAAGGTGTTATAAGAGATCTGGGAACACAGGTTGACAGCAACCTCTCTTTTGATCACCAGATTGGCACTGTGATCAGAAAGTCCTTCTGTGTGGTACATCTCATTACTAAGGGTTTTGCATCCAGGAAGAAAGAGGTCATTGTCTCCCTCTACTCCTCCCTCATTAGGCCAATCATCGAGTACAATGCCCCATTTGGCATGTACCTCACTAGACACCTGCAACAACTGGAGAGGCCACAAAAGTACCTCACAAAGAGGATCCTAGGTCTTAAACACTTTTCCTATATGGAGAGACTCAAAAAACTCCAGTTATTCTCTGTCTCATATTGCCTAATTAAAGGCGATCTTTGCTTGCCTTACAAAGCCATGTCTGACCCAGCTCTGTTAGAAATGCTACATCTAAAGAAATCCTAATCCCTCCATACTACATGCTCCAGAAACCTCAACCTCATTACCACAATTAACAGAACATGCTGGAGGGACAGGTTCATAAAACAGAGACTGGGTGGTTGGGAAACAGAAAATTCACCCCAGGGATAACTCCAGTGGCTGTACTCAACAGAGGCACTGGGAAGTAAGGTCAGGTGGCACTATGCCAGGGTAATCCTATGGCTAGGTTTGTAAAGGCCCCAGGGTCATTAGCCTAGTACACACCTATGAACCTATGAACCTATAAGCAAGAATATCTCTCTAATGTGTGCAGTCACAGTTGTCTGCATGGCCAAAAAGTAGCTCATATCTATTAGAAGAGTCTCAGGCAATTTCCACCAACTGCAGTTACTTACTGCAAATTGTTTTATATAACAGGGCCATTAGTGTTTATCCTTCTGAGTTAAACATCTGTAGGTAACACCACAAATTAAATTAAAATAAAATACAATAAAATAAAATCAATTCTTCATTTGCTGCTGTGTCCATGGTTGCAAACAAGACAGTCAGTCTAACAAATACTCCTGTCCTTTTTTTAATTTAAACAAAATGTCCTTCCATGCCTCTCCATTTCTTTGTTCAGGAAATAACGGGACCAAGAAGGCCTACAAACAGGGACAATTTTTAAATATTAATTCTAATTAATTTAAAAGGGTAAAGAACAGGTTTGTATAAGTACATATTTTCAGAACAATAATAAATATGAAATTCTAATGTCAGTGATTTACCCAAAAGTCAAAACTTTTATAAGGGACAGAACAAAAAGATGAAACAAAAATTAGGGACAGTTCAAAATTAAGCATCCTCCTCAGCTCATGCTCATCCCTCACTGCTTGGATTCATGACTCTGCTGGTGAATGGTCAAACTGTGGGAAACAACAATAAATAAATAAATAAGTAAAATTAAGCATGGCTGGCTGGAATTTAAAGATGCTATGTAAGATGTCTTCCTTAGTTCAGAGTCACGTCTTGGTGCTCACAGCTATACTGACATTGCAGAAGCAGCAGTCTGATATTGTGGTCAGTCACAGCATGCTGACATGGTTAAACTGTAAAAAAACTATAATTCATTGGGGTCACATGGACTTTTGTGGCACCCAAATCATTTCAGTATAAAATTCATTATCTTCTGCCAAATGTGGGGCAGTTGACGAGTGGCATGGCAAAATGTTATGGGGAGACAAAACAGAAAAGGCACAGGGAACAGACAGGACAGGGTGTAAAATTAGAAAGGGGAGGGTTTACAACCAGCAAAGGCACAGGGAATGAGCCGGATAGCTTCTGTTCCTGGGAGGTCAAATTCCTCCATGGTTTACTATACTGGCACAGTAGGTTGTGGAGCTAATTGTGCATGGAAAAAGCAACAGGCACAGCAGGTTAAGTACTTCCTATGGGGGTGGAGATCCCACAAATGTCATGACTGACTCATGTGAATGCTTGGTGTGCAGTGCAATGGGCACACACTGTGTTGCAGGCACTGGCACAATGGAAAATGCATGCATATCTCATACCCAAAATTATCACACTGTGGTACAGTGTCAAAGCAGTTATGTCATAGCGTTGCACAAGGATGTACCAACTACAATGGTAGTAGGGGAAGTGAGGTGTCAGATGTTGGCTTACATGATCAAGCCTGTATATGCATACTGATCCATATGTGTAGCCACTGGTGTAACAGAGCTGCCATGGCACCAAAAGAAGTGCAGTACATGAAACAACTCAACCCCACAGCAGGCTGAGGTCATAGTACAGTTCTTATCCCCAAATGAAGAAAACAAATGACTTCAAGCCACAAGTAAGGTAAAGTTAGCGCTTTTGTTTACTTAATTTAGCAAACTTCATCAGACAAACAAGTTAAAACAACAAATCACTTAAAAAGGCAGCCATCAATGACATAATCAAATATGAGTCTACAATCCACCCACATTTAAAGCTAAATATCCAAATTTGTATGAAAAGCTAAATACATTTATATATAAAAACATAATATGCAAAAAACACATATATATACTTTTGTGCACATATGTGTATATGTGTGATTATATATTTAATGTAATATATATATATATATATATATATATATATATATATATATATATATATATATATATTTACATTATGTAATATACATATATATATATTTTTTCCTATGATGGTTTTTTTACAGAAATTTCTCATATCCGAGGGTGCTTTGGCAATGTATTTTGTGTTTTTTTGCTGATTTGGCAGGGATGTTCTGCAATTGTTCCTACCAAGCTTTTGGATATTGGCCAAAACATTATCCACTCCTAAAATACCTTATTTAGGCAATGCCAGTCTGATAAATCTTTCAACATAGTAAATTCAACACAAAAGAAACTAAAGAAAAATCACCCTCCATGACCCAGGACCACCACTCCACCTTTCTGGAGACACTGGAAAACATGAAGATCCTACCGAACACCCTGATACTGGGCAATTTCAATTACCCTATCATTCACTGGGAAAACTACTCGAGTACAAATTCCCAGGCCCAGCGATTCCTGGAATTCATCAACTCAAACGCCCTGGATCAGCTGGTACCAGAGGTGAAAACATATTGGACCTGGCCATCACCAACAAGGGTGACAGGTGTTTCACACCAGAGGTCAACTCGTCACTGGTTAGATCAGACCATAAACTAATTATTCTGGATGTCCACACCCCACCACCATCCCCAATTAAGGAAACCACAGTAAAAAACATTTTCTAAAGCTTCACTTTACTTAAGACAGAGGTGGTAAGTTTCACAGCCCCCATGCTAAAGGATAACGCTACCCAAGATGCAGAAACCTTTACAAATACACTCTATGAGCACCTACAAGGATGCATGGATCATGCTATCCCTAGCAAATCCAAGACTCACTCCTCTAAGAGAAGGAAATCAGTTTGGTGGACCCCTGCAATAAACAGGCTATACAATAGAAGGAGGAAAGCAAATCCCAAGAAGGAAAGACATCCCTAATCAGTATCAGTAAGAAACTAAGGTCCCTCATGAAATCATCCAAGGCTAACTTTGAAAGAAAAATAACCAAGGATTCAAAAGATAACCACAAAGCCTTCTTTAGCTATGTTAAGAATCTAAGTGGCAACTTGCAGATATGCACTGACCTAGTGCAAAATAACACAAAATATACTGAACCTACTGATATTGCCAACATCCTGGCAGATAGATTCAGTGCAAACTTCACGCGCCCCCTCTCACCTCCAAAAGGGCTCACAACAATACCGGAAAAGTGTAGTGTCCCAAAAATCACAGACGCACAGGTGAAAACAGCCCTTTCAAAAGCCAAAAACACAGCATCAATGGGACCAGATGGTGTCCTAGGTTGCATCTTGCATGAACTACAGAACGAACTAACCCCCACCTAAACACGCTGTTCAACCTCAGCTTCTCCACAGGCTATATGCCCATAGAATGACGCACAACAACAGTTATTCCTCTCCACAAAGGAGGGGCCACAAATGACCCTGGTAACTATTGCTCCATAAGCCTGACTAGCCTAGTCTGCAAGGCTATGGAGCGCATCATCATGGAACTCATTAACAAAGACATTGGGAACCTCCAAACACTTTACCCGACCGAGTTCAGCTTTGTTAAGGGCAGATCATGCCTACTAAACCTGGTTGACTTCTTCGAGACAGTCACCAAGGCCTTAGACAAGGGAAAGGTGGTTCATACAGCCTACTTTGACCTCACCAAGGCTTTCGACACCATTCCCTACTTGGGTGTTACAGAAAAACTTCCCAGCCTGAACATAAACCCCTACGTCATGAGATGGGTTGCCAACTGGCTTACAGACAGAACTCACACAGTAAGAAGAGCGGGCTCCAGGTCCGACTCTAAACCAGTCACAAGTGGTGTCCCACAAGGCTCGGTCCTGGGACCCCTACTGTTCGGCATATAGTTCTCAGAAGTACAGGCAAACACAGGAGGACTATGGCTAACCAAGTTCGCCGATGACTGCAAACTGGGAGCCATAACTGACTCTCCGGCTGACATGGACATCCTCCAAAAAAGCCTTACTGAGACGGACACCTGGTGTCAAAGTAATGGCCTCAAACTAAATGCCAAAAAATGCATAGTCATCCCATTTGGGAAAAACAAAACACCCACAAATTACCACGTAGGTTGCAGCCCCCTTAATACAGAAGAGGTAATAAGAGATCTGGGTCCCAGGTGGATAGTAATCTCTCCTTTGACAATCATATTGCCAAAGTAGTTAGGAAATCCTTCTATGTGGCCCATCTAATTACTAAAGGGTTCGCATCTAGAAATAAAGAGGTTATAGTGCCCCTCTACTCGTCACTCATTAGACCTATCATAGAGTACAATGCCCCATTTGGGATGTACCTCACAAGACACTTCCAACAGCTGGAAAGACCACAAAAGTACCTCACCAAGAGCATTACTGGCCTCAAACATATGTCCTATGCAGCCCGACTGCAAAAACTCTGGCTGTACTCAGTGGCATATCGCTTACTCAGAGGTGATCTCTGCATGACTTACAAAGCCATGTCCAACTCAGAATTGATGGACATGCTCCACCTAAAGAAATCCAAGTCACTGTGAGCCACGCGCTCTAGTGAGCTAAACCTCACCACAACAATAAATAGAACATGTTGGAGGGATAGATTCCTGTCACAGAGACTCTCCATGCTTTGGAACAAAATTCCAAATTACATCAGGCAGAGCCCCTCACTAACACTCTTTAAGAGAAACCTTGACGAGTGGATGGGTAACAGAAAATACACCCCTGGGATCACTTCACTGGCTCTGCTTGACAGAGGATCAGTTAATTAATCAATTAATTTTTTAAATCCTGTCCTGAGCATCCACAGCTCCTCTGTGCTGGTCCTGTGGTTTAGGCTGCTTGTTTTCGCCTCCCATAATCCATCCTGAGTGCTCCTTCTCTGCTTTAAATGCAAAAGGAGTACCTCCAGCCATTACCTGAAGACACCCTGAATTGGCCAGCTTGCCTGGTACTTAGAAAAATACTACTGAGAAGACCCCCCCCCAACAAGAATGTGTAAATTAATCCATCCCAGGTGCTCCCTCCCTGCTTTAAACACAAAAGGAATACCTCCGGCCATCACCTGAAGACACCCTGAATTGGACAGCTTGTCTGGTACTTAGAAAAATACTACTGAGAAGACCCCCCCCCCCCAAACAAGATCGTGTAAATGTATGTTGCTTAACACTAATTAAATGTAGACTTGATGTACTATCTATAGAGTTAATCTGCCCTCCCGTGTGTGCATTCTAGCAGCCTACCGCAGACTGTTTGCCCTCTCCCCCTCCTGTTATCACTACCCTAGAATATATTTAAACCTAAGACTGGTCCAACTATCCCTGCTGGTTGCTATCTCCTTCTACCATTAGGTGGCAGCATCTACCAATATAAATCCTAGATATTCTTTATAATCCCAGCAAGTTTTATTTTTTCACAAACAGTTGGTTATGAGTTAATATCCTTAGACTGTAAATATCTTCTCCCCCCTGCTAAACCACCCTCTGTAAAGGTAGCCTTCTTTTTCTGGCTGGAAATATTTAGCTCATACCTTCCAACTACAGCCTTTAAACTGCTCTTTGCTGATACTTTTTCTGCCATACTCACCTCTGTTAAGCCCTTCCCCCTCCTGGAACTGTTCTTCCTACTAACTTTCCACCCCTTTAGTCCCTCCTACCTTCTACCCCTCTAGTTCAACCACCTTCGCTCCACCTATCCACTCCCCCATAGCTAGTTTCCTCCTGGAGTTTACTTATATCTCCCACAGACTGTGGTGCCATTTTTAAATCCTGTTCTGAGCATCCACAGCTCCTCTGTGCTGGTCCTGCGGTTTAGGCTGCTTGTTTTCCCCTCCCGGCAGGTCTTTTCAGCATATCTGTCTATCATTTGTAAGCTTCTAAGCAACTATTGTGCTAAACTCCGCGTTTTTACTTGTAACTGTGTTTTAGGGTTATAGATGGCCTTGTGCTGATGGCTATAACTCCAATGTAATGTGTGTAACTGTTGTATGGTTATTGTTGGCCTCGTGCTGATGGCTTCATTTATCTGTGACCTACATGTGTTTCTGACCTCTGCAAGCTGCTTTTGGGATGAATGGGGCTCTTTTCTACACTGACTAATGCTGCATTAATTTTGTATAGGTACAAGGGGCTTGATTGAATACTGATGGTGTGTCACGACCAGAAACCTGGTGTAACGCTGTTCTGTTAAAAGGACGCCAACCAAAGTGCATCGCTGAATGCCGGATAGCCTCTTAAAGTGGAATAACAATCCCTCTTCAAGTCTTCCGCTTAAAATCAGGTTTGGCAGCCATTTTTCTTTCCATTTGTAACTGTAAGGGCTCAGCACAGCTTCTACACAGTTTTGGGGACTATTTTGCCCTATATACTGTACTGTTTGACTGCTTGCTTTGTAGTGTGTCATTTGCCCTTTGCTTAGGTTAATTACCAGCTTAGCAGCTGTAAGCTGCTTTTTTGGATGAGTGGGTCTCTCTTTATGTTGTCACCAGCTGCATTACTTTAGTCTGAGTATACAGGGCTCTACTGTTGCACTTTGCTGACCTAGTCTGCTCTCCAGATGTCCTATTAAAAGGATGCCAACGAACATATATTGTTGAAGGCCTTTATTTCTCTTTCAAGGTGGATCAATGGTCCTACTAGAGCCTTTAGCTTAATTACTAGCTTAGCAGCTATTTTCCTTTTCCGTTTATCTCTATAAGGGCGCCACATGGCTTTTATATTGTTCTGAAAACTGTTTTGAAAACTGTTCAGCACAAGTTATTGCACAGCATGAACATATTGTAGTTTACTGTGTTAGTCTGTTGAGCACTATATATTGCACTGATTAGAGATTTTTAAAGTATTACTTTATCATTTATCCCTTGCTTTCTGCTGCTTATATTTGACTCTACTGCTGTATAACCCTGTCCTCTCAAATGGACTAGGGTCACTGATAGCATGCTGAACTGCTGAATTAATGTTTTGTTCTATTTAATGGAGCCTATATTGCCTAACTTGCATTGCTCATAGCATAATGTCTGCTGCTTTCTATTGTTCATAGGTTCATAGGTTGATACTAGGCTATCTGCCCTAGGGCATTTACAAGCCTAGTCAGAGTGTGTTTGGCTTTTGCCACCCTTTTTAGATTAGTTGACTGTGCCTCTGTATAGTAGGTCACAGAAGATAGCCCATTTAAAGTTAGTTTACCGTGCCACTGTCTAGCAGTGACACAGAAGAGATCCCAGGGGTAAATTTACGATCTCCCATCCAAACGTCAAGATTCTTCTTGAAGAGGGTCCTTTAGGGGCACTCTCTAACATGGATTGGGATTTTGTTCCAGAGTGAGGGGAGCCTCTGGGATATGAATCTGTCCTTCCAACATGTTCTATTTATTTCTGTGCTTAGGTTTAAGTCACTGGAGCATGTAGCGCTGATGGATTTGGATTTCTTGAGGTGGAGCATGTCCATTAATTCAGGGTTGGACATGGCTTTATACATCAGGCACAGGTTGCCTCTGAGTAGGCGGTAAGCAACTGAGTAGAGCTGGAGTTTCTTTAGCCTAACTGCGTAGGGCATCTGTTTGAGTCCCTTGATCCTCTTGGTGAGGTACTTTTGGGATCTTTCTAGTTGTAGCAGGTGTCGGGTAAGGTACATCCCAAATGGGGCATTGTATTCAATTATGGGCCTGATGAGTGATGAGTAGAGGGGCACAATGACCTCTTTTGATCTAGATGTGAACCCCTTTGTGATAAGGTGGGCTATATAGAATGTCTTTCTAACCACTTTGGCAATGTGATTGTCAAAGGAGAGATTGCAGTCTACTTGGGTCCCCAAATCTCTAATTACTTCTTCCATACTTAATGGATTACCACCTATGTGGTAATTTGTGGGCACTTTGTTTTTCCCAAAGGGGATGGCTATGCACTTTTTGGCATTTAGCTTTAGGCCTTGGCTCTGGCACCAGTTATCCGTCACTGTGAGACCTTTTTGGAGGATGCTTGTGTCAGCTGGTGAGTCGATTATGGCCCCCAGTTTGCAATCATCTGCAAACTTTGTCAGCCATAGTCCTCCTGTGTTAGCCTGTACCTCAGAGAAATATATACCGAACAAGAAAGGTCCCAGGACTGAGCCTTGTGGGACGCCACTTGTAACTGGTTTAGAGTCTGACATGGCACCTGCAATTCTGACCATGTGGGTTCTATCCCTAAGCCAGTTTGCAACCTAATTGTGACATAGGGGTTGATATTTAAGTTGGTTAGCTTATTTATGATGCCCGAGTGGGGTATTGTGTCGAAGGCTTTTGCAAGGTCAAGATAGGCTGTGTGGACTACCTTCCCTTCATCTATGGTCTTGGTGACTGTTTCAAAGAAATCGACCAAGTTCAAAAGGCAAGATCTGCCCTTAACAAAGCCGAATTGGGTAGGATCCAGTGTTTGGATGTTCCCAATGTCTTTGTTTATGAGTTCCATGATGATACGCTCCATAGCTTTGCAGACCAGGCTAGTTAGGCTTATAGGGTGATAGTTTCCGGGGTCTGTTGTGGCACCACCTTTATGGAGTGGGACCACTGTTGCTGTACGCCATTCTTTGGGTACATATCCTGTTGTAAGGCTGAGACTGAATAGTGATTTTAAGTGAGGGTTCAGTTCTTCTTGGAGCTCATGTAAAACGCAGCCCGGGACACCGTCCAGTCCCATTGATGCTGTGTTTTTAGCTTTGGAGAGGGCAACTCTCACCTGTGCATCTGTGATGTCAGGGAGGCTACACTCTGTTGGGATAGTCATTTGCTCATTTGGGGGGGAATGGGGGGAGAAGTTTGCACTGAACCTGTCTGCCAGGATGTTGGCAATGTCTATGGGTTCAGTGTATTTTTTGTCATTTTGCACTAACTCAGAGCATATCTGGGAATTTCCACCCAGGTTTCTGACATAACTAAAGAAGGCCTTGTGATTATCTTTAGCGTCTTGTGCAATTTTTCTTTCAAAGCTAGCCTTAGATGATTTTATGAGGGATCATAGTTTCTTGCTAGTACTGATCAGAGTTGCCTTCCCTTTCAGGGATTTTGCTCTGTCATGTAGTAGCTTCCTCCTTCTGTTGTACAACTTATTTATGGCTGGGGTCCACCAGACAGGTCTCCTGTCATTGGAGGAGTGTGTCTTGGTTTTATTTGGGATAGTACGATCCATGCATTCCTGTAGGCATCCATAGAATGCGTTTGTAAAGAATTCTGTGGTTTGGGCCATATTTTCCACTGGCTCTGAGGCTTTGAAGGAGTCCACCTCGGTTTTGAGAAGTGGGAAGTTTGCTTTTGAGAAGTTTTTGACCGTGGTTTCCTTTGCTGGGGGTGGGGACAGGAGATGGATGTCCATAGTGATTAATTTATGGTCAGATCTTACCAATGAGGGATATACCTCTGGTATGGAACATAGAGTCCCCATGTTGGTGATGATCAGGTCCAATATGTTTTCCCATCTTGTGGGAGTGGTGACCAGTTGTTCCATAGCATTTGAGTTTATAAATTCTAAGAACCGTTGGGCTAGGGTGTTGGGGCTTGAGTAGTGCTCCCAGTCTATGTTTGGGTAGTTAAAGTCACCCAATATAATGGTGTTTGGAGAGACCTTCATATTCTCTAGTGTCTTCAGGAAAGCCAAGTGGGATTCCTGAGTTTGGGAGGGTGGTCTGTAGCAGGCTACAAACTGGAAGGCAGTTTTGTCCACTGTTAGTTGCACATGGATGGTCTCAGATGCTTCGTGCAGTGCCACTAGCCTGGAGGTATGGGTATCTTTGATGAATATGGATACTCCCCCTCCTCTTGTGGTTCGGTCTGAGTTTTGGGGCCGAAAAGCATGGTATGAGGTATAGCCTGGTAGTGCTGGGGTGCTCTCGGGAGCCTTGAACCAGGTTTCTGTCACTGCACAGATATCGATATTCTCCATACTGAGGAGAGCCTCGAGTGAGAGCATCTTAAGGTTTAGACTTCTGGCAGATCCCTTAAACCTAATCTTCCTCTACATACTTGCTCCAGCCTCATCTAACCATAGCCTCTCTCTACTACTGTACTTTGTTACACCCTCCTTTCTTCTCTAAACATCCCTTACCTGCTACCTTCCCTCTACATCTGCAGTATTAACTAACTCAGTGTTGTCTCCCTCTCCTCTACAGTAATCCATCCTGGGTGCTCCCTCCCTGCTCTAAACGCAAAAGGAATACCTCCGGCCATCACCTGAAGACACCCTGAATTGGCCAGCCTGCCTGGTACTTAAAAAAATACTACTGAGACGACCCCCCCCCCCCCAAACAAGATTGTGTAAATGTATGTTGCTTAACACTAATTAAATGTAGACTTGATGTACTATCGATAGAGTTAATCTGCCCTCCCGTGTGTGTGCTCTAGCAGTCTACCACAGACCATTTGCCCACTCTCCCTCCTGTTATCACTACCCTAGAATATATTTAAACCTAAGACTGGTCCAACTATCCCTGCTGTTTGCTATCTCCTTCTACCATTAGGTGGCAGCATCTACCAATATAAATCCTAGATATCCTTTATAATCCCAACAAGTTTTACTTTTTCACAAACAGTTGGTTATGAGTTAATATCCTTATACTGTAAATATCTTCTCCCCCCTGCTAAACCACCCTCTGTAAAGGTAGCCTTCTTTTTCTGGCTGGAAATATTTAGCTCATACCTTCCAACTACAGCCTTTAAACTGCTCTTTGCTGATACTTTTTCTGCCATACTCACCTCTAGTGTTCTTTCCTGCTCCGTTCACCCTATGGGCTCACTCTGCTCCCCTACCATTCCCCCAATTCCCACCTGCCCCCAGTACTCCTAGCTTTATTCCTATCTTACCCCACCTTCTCAGCCTAATTACCCAATACCAGCTCCCCCCTCATTACTCCTCCCACCTATAGCCATCCTTCTTAAACTCTGTAATCTGTACTCTACCCAATTAATTATAGCCCCCTCCTCTTTCCTTAAATCTCTAGAATACCTCCATCACTTTTTAAATCCTTTCTTCTTCATAGCCTTCTCTATTTTCCTAACCACTCATACCACTCTCTCTATGCTCCAACATGCTCTCCTCAAATGATCACACCCTCCTCTTCCTGTTCCTACTTCCCTTATACTATGCTACCTCATATTCCACCTATGCTTGTCTAATACCACCTACAAAGACAACTACCATACAAACCCACCTTCCCCCTCACTCTTACTCCCATTTCCACTCTATCTCCTCTTCTCTCATTCAGCCCAACCCTCTGCACCTATTCCACCCTAAACTCTTCTCCTCTAAAGTCAAGATACTGTTATCTGCTCCAATCTACAATCTACCAAAATTCATGCCTGGCAGACCAATATAGCTAAAGGATATCTCCTTCAGCAGCCTAATCCAAGCTGGTGATATCCAGCCTAACCCTGGTCCTACATCCTTTATTAACAACACTCCTCCCTTACCCTCTTCCTCCTATCTCAACACCCTAAAGATTTTTACAATTAATGTACAAAGTCTAATTATACCATGACCCCCCTATTAATATTCCAAAACGTGCACGCTGATTGGCCAGCGTGCACGTTGTAAATCGACTTATACTAATGGAAAAAGGGCCGGTTGGGATACATACACAACCACCAACATGCATATTCAACGGTTCATGGATTTTGTCAGTGCAAACACCCTGAAAAAGCCAGTCTGCATGCCTACTAGGGGTGAAAATATCCTCACTGCTCAGATCAGAGCAGAAAGCAGTAACCCATGAAATAAATATAAAGACTGAACTCCCAGTAAACACCAGAATCTTTAAGAAATTTTCAAAGGCTAACTACCTCATATTAAGTGAAGGTCTAAGTCAATTCCAAACCCCCCACCAAATTCAGAGAAAACAATGGCCTATGCATATGTGTTTACGATAACCCTATACAAGCATTTAAATAACTGCATAGACGCAGCAGTTCCAAACTAAAATAAACTTAGGACAAACTCCAAAAACAAGCCACCTAGGTGGACCCTCAGTATAAATAGGTTATACAGCAAAAGAAACAAAATACTGTCCAAAATAGGAGGGGTTATGCCCAAAAGACAAACGATTCCCTTGTCAGTTTCAACAAGGAACTCTGGCAACTAATGAAGTCCACTGAAGCCAACTTCAAGGCAAAAATAACCTCCCAGGTTAAGGATAACCATAAAGCATTTTTCAGTTAAGTATGCAACTTTAAAGGCAACACCCATCAGTGTGCTGAACTAGTAGCAAATGGAACTTCCTATACTGAACTGGGGGTTATAGCAAATTTTCTGGCTTATAAATTTAACTCCAGTTTCCCTCCCCTATCTCTGCCAGTTCCTCCAGAAATGCCCTCTACCATTTCTCCCCCAACTATCAGTAAAGAACAGGTCCTCTCTGCACCCACCAGAGCTAATGCCTCTTATCAGTCTTCATGTCAGACACCAGGAATTATTATTGAAATACACCTATGTATTTACTATTGTAGTTTGGGTTCGTGAAGGGCCGATCTTGTCTCCTGAACCTGATTGACTTCTTTGAATCAGTCCCCAGAGCCGTGGACAAGGGTAAGGTGGTCCACAGAGCCTGTCTGGACCTCACCAAGGCCTTCAACACCATCCCCCACTCTGGAATCATAGATAAACTTACTAAGCTGGGCATTAATCTCTACATCACTCGATGGGTTGCCAACTGGCTTACTGACAGAACCCACACTGTAAAAGTAGCTGATTCCAAATCCATCTCCAGACATGTGACAAATGGAGTACCTCAGGGTTCAGTCCTGGGACCGCTCTTCTTTGGCATCTACTTCTCTGAAGTACAAGCCAACACTAAGGGACTCTGGCTAACAAAGTTTGCAGATGACTGCAAACTGGGAGCCATTATTGAATCCCCAAATGATGTGGATATTCTACAAAAGGGCCTTACATAAACAGATGCTTGGTGCCAGAGTCATGGGCTCAAGCTCAATGCCAAGAAATGTATAATTAACCCCTTTGGGAAAAAACATGTATCCATGAATTACCACATAGGTGGCAGTACACTAAACACCGATAAGAGACTTATGGACACAGGTGGACAGTGGTCTCACCTTTGATAACCACATCACCACAACAGTCGTGAAATCCTTCTATGTGGCACACCTCATAACTAAGGGCTTTTCATCCTGAAAAAAGGAGGTCATTATCCCACTGTACTCATCCCTTATTAGACACATTATAGAATACAACGCCCCGTTTGGTATGTACCTCTCAAGACATCTGCAACAACTGGAAAGGCCGCAGAAATACCTCACTAAAAGAATCACAGGCCTAAAGCAGATGCCCCATGCTGACCATCTAAAAAAACTTCACCTATACTGTGTCGCATATTGTTTACTCAGAGGCGATCTCTGCTTAACATACAAGGCCATGTCAAACCCAGAGCTATTGGACATGCTACACTTAAAGAAATCCCAATCCCTCAGAGATGCACACTCCAGGGATCTAAACCTTGTCACCACAATGAAAAAAACATGCTGGAGGGATAGGTTCCTGACCCAGAGACACCCCAGACTCTGGAAAAGACTGCCCATACATGTCAAGCAGAGTGTCTCTTTGGCTGTCTTCAAAAGGAACCTTGATGATTGGATGGGAGATAGGAAATTCACCCCGGGGATCACATCAGTCACCCTGCTAGACAAGGGTCCAGGGAAGTAAATACTGTGGGAAGAAATAGCCAGGGAATTGTTATGTCTAGGCTTGTATGACCCTAGGGCCAATAGCCTAGTACCAACCTATGAACCTATAAGCCTATTAAACTGGTAACAACGTAGTATGTGCATTAAGTTATTGCATTTGTGGCTCTGTACTATGTGATAATCTCATTTATATTGCTTTATGAGCCCAGGCAGTGTCTGAAAACAGTCAAGAGATCAGCTCACTTACCCAGTCATCAAATAGCAATAAATAAATAAATAAAGCAAACAAGTAAATAAATAAATAGATAAACACAGAAATCTGGCTCAGTTGATAAGATTAATAAATTAGTATCAGGCTAAGGAGTAAACATCATCAATATAGTAGATTCAAGTTAACAATAACATCAATAATACTGTAACTAAGATATGAGTGGAATGTATATGACCGACAAGGAGGTAGGGATAGACGATGCTTTTTTCCCCTTAGCTCTGAGCACAGTTTGGGTTATGCTACTTCAACATGATCATTTAATCATAATATAAATCCAGACAGAGGCCCAGACAGTTCAGTTTTGTCAATATTTTAAACCACTATGAGTGGTATTCAAAGTCATAGACTGCACAACTTCTTCTTCTTTCGGCTGCTCCCATTAGAGGTCACCACAGCAGATCAGCTGTTTCCATTTCTTCCTGTCCTCTGCATCTTGCTCTGTCACACCAACCACCTGCATATCCTCTCTCACCACATCCATAAACCTTATCTTAGGCCTTCCTCTTTTCCTGTTACCTGGCAGCTTCATCCTTAGCATCTTTTTCCCAATATACTCTGCATCTCTCCTCAGCACATGTCCAAACCAACGTAATCTTGCCTCTCTGGCTTTGTCTCCAAACCTTCCAACCTGGGCTGACCCTCTAATATACTTATTCCTAATCCTGTCCGTCCTCATCAAACCCAGTACAAATCTTAACATCTTCAACTCTGCCACGTCAAGCTCTGACTCCTGCCTTTTTGTCAATGCCACTGTCTCCAATCCATATAACATAGCTGGTCTCACTACCCACTTGTAGACCTTTCCTTTCACTCTTACTGGTACTGCCTGTCACAAATTACTCCTGACACTCTTCTCCACCCATTCCATCCTGCCTGTACTCTCTTCTTCACCTCTCTTCCACACTCACCATTACTCTGAACTGCTGATCCCAAGTACTTAAACTCATTCACCTTCACCACCTCTACTCCCTGCATCCTCACCATTCCTCTATCCTTCCTCTCATTCACAGACATATATTCTGTCTTAGTCCTGCTGACCTTCATTCCTCTTCTCTCTAGAGCATATCTCCACCTCTCCAGTGTCTCCTCCACCTGTTCCCTACTCTCACTACAGATCACAATGTCATCTGCAAACATCATAGTCCACGGGGACTCCTGTCTGATCTCGCCTGTCAACCTGTCCATCACCATTGCAAATAAGAAAGGGCTCAGAGCTGATCCTTGATGTAATCCCACCTCCACCTTAAACGCATCTGTCACTCCCACCACAGACCTCACCACTGTCACACTACCCTCGTACATATCTTGTACCACTATTACATACTTCTTTGACACTCCCGACTTCCACATACAATACCACAACTCCTCTCTAGGCACCCTGTCATATGCTTTCTCTAAATCCACAAAGACACAATGCAACTCCTTCTGACCTTCTCTGTACTTCTCCATCAACACTCTCAGAGCAAACATTGCATCTGTAGTGCTCTTTCCTGGCATTAAACCATACTGCTGATCACTAATCATCACCTCCCTTCTTAACCTAGCTTCCACTACTCTTTCCCATAACTTCATGCTGTGATTGATCAGTTTAATTCCTCTGTAGTTACTACAGCTCTGCACATTGCCCTTATTCTTAAAAATCGTACCAAAACACGTTTTCTCCATTCCTCAGGCATCCTCTCACTTTCCAAGATTTCATTAAACAATCTAGTTAAAACTCCACTGCCATTTCACCTAAACACCTCCATGCTTCCACAGGTATGTCATCTGGAGCTTCCATGTATGTCATCCGTTCTTCATCCTCTTCATAGCTATCCTTACTTCCTCCTTGCTAATCCACTGCACTTCATGATTCACTATCCGCACATCATTCAACCTTCTCTCCCTCTCATTCTCTTCATTCATCAACCCCTCAAAGTACTCTTTCCATCTGCTCAACACACTCTCCTTGCTTGTGAGTACGTTTCCTCATTATCCTTTATCACCCTTACCTGCTGCACATCTTTACTAGCTCAGTCCCTCTGTCTAGCCAATCGGTACAGGTCCTTTTCTCCCTCCTTAGTGTCCAACCTTTTATACAACTTTTCATACGCCTTATCCTTAGCCTTTGCCACCTCTCTCTTTGCCATGCACCTCATCTCCTTATGCTCTTGTCTACTTTCTTCATCTCTTTGACAATCCCGCTTCTTCTTCGCCAACCTCTTTCTCTGTATACTCTCCTGTACTTCTTCATTCCACCACCAGGTCTCCTTGTCCTCCTTCCTCTTTCCAGATGTCACACCAAGCACCCTTCTAGCCATCTCTCTTACTAGCTCTGCTGTAGTTACCCAGCTATTCGGTAACTCTTCACTGTCACCCAGTGCCTGTCTTAACTCTTCACTGAACATCACCTCACAATTACCCTTTTTCAGTTTCCACCATTTGATCCTTGGTGCTGCTCACACACTCATCCTCCTCATCTTGATCACAATGTCATCCTACAAACCACCATCCTATGCTGCCTAACTACACTTTCCCCTGCCACCGCTTTTACAGTCTCCAAATCCTTCAGATTGGCCCTTCTACATAAGATATAATCCACCTGTGTGCATCTTCCACCACTCTTGTATGTCACCCTATGCTCCTCCCTCTTGTTAAAATACGTATTCATCACAGCCATGTCCATCCTTTTCGCAAAATCCACTACCATCTGACCTTCTGCATTCCTTTACTCAACACCATACTTACCCATCACTTCCTCGCCCCCTCTGTTCCCTTCACCAACATGCCCATTGAAATCTGCTCCAATCACCAGTCTCTCACCCTTGGGTACAGTCATCAGCACTTCATCCAACTCACTCCAAAATTTTTCTTTCTCATCCATCGCACACCCAACTTGTGGAGCATATGCACTAACAACATTCATCATTACACCATCAATTTCCAGCTTCATAAACATCACTCTACCACTGTGCAAGTGAAATTGAAGAATAGCCACTCTAAGTAGAATGCAAGTGCAGTACCTATGAGCTCAGCAGCATGGGTTTTCACAATAAAACCCAACTAAACTGCGTAGATCATCAGTTACGGAAGTCAGGCAGGAAAGTGTACTGGAAAAGTAAATTTTTTTCTATAATAATTTAGGGAAGATATAGACAATCAAGAGTATAGATGACAGTTAAGACTTAAGGGTTAAGATACAACATAAAACAAGACAAGACAGATGGGAGCACGTGATCACATCCTGGAAACTATTGCCCCATAAGCTTGACTAGCTTGGTCTGCAAAGCTATGGAAAGGATCATCATGGACCTCATAAATAAAGATATTGGGGACCTACAGACACTGGATCCTACCCAGTTTGGCTTTGTTAAGGGCAGATCCTGCCTCTAAATGCATTAAAACCCCTCCATGGTTCTTTTCCCCCACCTTAAGTCTAAATCCTCATGCCTCATAAATATCCACGGCACACACTGAATATAGCTCTCCTAAGAAATTTTCAAAGGCTAACTACCTCATATTAAGTGAAGGTCTAAGTCAATTCCAAACCCCCCACCAAATTCAGAGAAAACAATGGCCTATGCATATGTGTTTACGATAACCCTATACAAGCATTTAAATAACTGCATAGACGCAGCAGTTCCAAACTAAAATAAACTTAGGACAAACTCCAAAAACAAGCCACCTAGGTGGACCCTCAGTATAAATAGGTTATACAGCAAAAGAAACAAAATACTGTCCAAAATAGGAGGGGTTATGCCCAAAAGACAAACGATTCCCTTGTCAGTTTCAACAAGGAACTCTGGCAACTAATGAAGTCCACTGAAGCCAACTTCAAGGCAAAAATAACCTCCCAGGTTAAGGATAACCATAAAGCATTTTTCAGTTAAGTATGCAACTTTAAAGGCAACACCCATCAGTGTGCTGAACTAGTAGCAAATGGAACTTCCTATACTGAACTGGGGGTTATAGCAAATTTTCTGGCTTATAAATTTAACTCCAGTTTCCCTCCCCTATCTCTGCCAGTTCCTCCAGAAATGCCCTCTACCATTTCTCCCCCAACTATCAGTAAAGAACAGGTCCTCTCTGCACCCACCAGAGCTAATGCCTCTTATCAGTCTTCATGTCAGACACCAGGAATTATTATTGAAATACACCTATGTATTTACTATTGTAGTTTGGGTTCGTGAAGGGCCGATCTTGTCTCCTGAACCTGATTGACTTCTTTGAATCAGTCCCCAGAGCCGTGGACAAGGGTAAGGTGGTCCACAGAGCCTGTCTGGACCTCACCAAGGCCTTCAACACCATCCCCACTCTGGAATCATAGATAAACTTACTAAGCTGGGCATTAATCTCTACATCACTCGGGATGGGTTGCCAACTGGCTTACTGACAGAACCCACACTGTAAAAGTAGCTGATTCCAAATCCATCTCCAGACATGTGACAAATGGAGTACCTCAGGGTTCAGTCCTGGGACCGCTCTTCTTTGGCATCTACTTCTCTGAAGTACAAGCCAACACTAAGGGACTCTGGCTAACAAAGTTTGCAGATGACTGCAAACTGGGAGCCATTATTGAATCCCCAAATGATGTGGATATTCTACAAAAGGGCCTTACATAAACAGATGCTTGGTGCCAGAGTCATGGGCTCAAGCTCAATGCCAAGAAATGTATAATTAACCCCTTTGGGAAAAAAACATGTATCCATGAATTACCACATAGGTGGCAGTACACTAAACACCGATAAGAGACTTATGGACACAGGTGGACAGTGGTCTCACCTTTGATAACCACATCACCACAACAGTCGTGAAATCCTTCTATGTGGCACACCTCATAACTAAGGGCTTTTCATCCTGAAAAAAGGAGGTCATTATCCCACTGTACTCATCCCTTATTAGACACATTATAGAATACAACGCCCCGTTTGGTATGTACCTCTCAAGACATCTGCAACAACTGGAAAGGCCGCAGAAATACCTCACTAAAAGAATCACAGGCCTAAAGCAGATGCCCCATGCTGACCATCTAAAAAAACTTCACCTATACTGTGTCGCATATTGTTTACTCAGAGGCGATCTCTGCTTAACATACAAGGCCATGTCAAACCCAGAGCTATTGGACATGCTACACTTAAAGAAATCCCAATCCCTCAGAGATGCACACTCCAGGGATCTAAACCTTGTCACCACAATGAAAAAAACATGCTGGAGGGATAGGTTCCTGACCCAGAGACACCCCAGACTCTGGAAAAGACTGCCCATACATGTCAAGCAGAGTGTCTCTTTGGCTGTCTTCAAAAGGAACCTTGATGATTGGATGGGAGATAGGAAATTCACCCCGGGGATCACATCAGTCACCCTGCTAGACAAGGGTCCAGGGAAGTAAATACTGTGGGAAGAAATAGCCAGGGAATTGTTATGTCTAGGCTTGTATGACCCTAGGGCCAATAGCCTAGTACCAACCTATGAACCTATAAGCCTATTAAACTGGTAACAACGTAGTATGTGCATTAAGTTATTGCATTTGTGGCTCTGTACTATGTGATAATCTCATTTATATTGCTTTATGAGCCCAGGCAGTGTCTGAAAACAGTCAAGAGATCAGCTCACTTACCCAGTCATCAAATAGCAATAAATAAATAAATAAAGCAAACAAGTAAATAAATAAATAGATAAACACAGAAATCTGGCTCAGTTGATAAGATTAATAAATTAGTATCAGGCTAAGGAGTAAACATCATCAATATAGTAGATTCAAGTTAACAATAACATCAATAATACTGTAACTAAGATATGAGTGGAATGTATATGACCGACAAGGAGGTAGGGATAGACGATGCTTTTTTCCCCTTAGCTCTGAGCACAGTTTGGGTTATGCTACTTCAACATGATCATTTAATCATAATATAAATCCAGACAGAGGCCCAGACAGTTCAGTTTTGTCAATATTTTAAACCACTATGAGTGGTATTCAAAGTCATAGACTGCACAACTTCTTCTTCTTTCGGCTGCTCCCATTAGAGGTCACCACAGCAGATCAGCTGTTTCCATTTCTTCCTGTCCTCTGCATCTTGCTCTGTCACACCAACCACCTGCATATCCTCTCTCACCACATCCATAAACCTTATCTTAGGCCTTCCTCTTTTCCTGTTACCTGGCAGCTTCATCCTTAGCATCTTTTTCCCAATATACTCTGCATCTCTCCTCAGCACATGTCCAAACCAACGTAATCTTGCCTCTCTGGCTTTGTCTCCAAACCTTCCAACCTGGGCTGACCCTCTAATATACTTATTCCTAATCCTGTCCGTCCTCATCAAACCCAGTACAAATCTTAACATCTTCAACTCTGCCACGTCAAGCTCTGACTCCTGCCTTTTTGTCAATGCCACTGTCTCCAATCCATATAACATAGCTGGTCTCACTACCCACTTGTAGACCTTTCCTTTCACTCTTACTGGTACTCGTCTGTCACAAATTACTCCTGACACTCTTCTCCACCCATTCCATCCTGCCTGTACTCTCTTCTTCACCTCTCTTCCACACTCACCATTACTCTGAACTGCTGATCCCAAGTACTTAAACTCATTCACCTTCACCACCTCTACTCCCTGCATCCTCACCATTCCTCTATCCTTCCTCTCATTCACAGACATATATTCTGTCTTAGTCCTGCTGACCTTCATTCCTCTTCTCTCTAGAGCATATCTCCACCTCTCCAGTGTCTCCTCCACCTGTTCCCTACTCTCACTACAGATCACAATGTCATCTGCAAACATCATAGTCCACGGGGACTCCTGTCTGATCTCGTCTGTCAACCTGTCCATCACCATTGCAAATAAGAAAGGGCTCAGAGCTGATCCTTGATGTAATCCCACCTCCACCTTAAACGCATCTGTCACTCCCACCACAGACCTCACCACTGTCACACTACCCTCGTACATATCTTGTACCACTATTACATACTTCTTTGACACTCCCGACTTCCACATACAATACCACAACTCCTCTCTAGGCACCCTGTCATATGCTTTCTCTAAATCCACAAAGACACAATGCAACTCCTTCTGACCTTCTCTGTACTTCTCCATCAACACTCTCAGAGCAAACATTGCATCTGTAGTGCTCTTTCCTGGCATTAAACCATACTGCTGATCACTAATCATCACCTCCCTTCTTAACCTAGCTTCCACTACTCTTTCCCATAACTTCATGCTGTGATTGATCAGTTTAATTCCTCTGTAGTTACTACAGCTCTGCACATTGCCCTTATTCTTAAAAATCGGTACCAAAACACGTTTTCTCCATTCCTCAGGCATCCTCTCACTTTCCAAGATTTCATTAAACAATCTAGTTAAAAACTCCACTGCCATTTCACCTAAACACCTCCATGCTTCCACAGGTATGTCATCTGGAGCTTCCATGTATGTCATCCGTTCTTCATCCTCTTCATAGCTATCCTTACTTCCTCCTTGCTAATCCACTGCACTTCATGATTCACTATCCGCACATCATTCAACCTTCTCTCCCTCTCATTCTCTTCATTCATCAACCCCTCAAAGTACTCTTTCCATCTGCTCAACACACTCTCCTTGCTTGTGAGTACTTTTCCCTCATTATCCTTTATCACCCTTACCTGCTGCACATCTTTACTAGCTCAGTCCCTCTGTCTAGCCAATCGGTACAGGTCCTTTTCTCCCTCCTTAGTGTCCAACCTTTTATACAACTTTTCATACGCCTTATCCTTAGCCTTTGCCACCTCTCTCTTTGCCATGCACCTCATCTCCTTATGCTCTTGTCTACTTTCTTCATCTCTTTGACAATCCCGCTTCTTCTTCGCCAACCTCTTTCTCTGTATACTCTCCTGTACTTCTTCATTCCACCACCAGGTCTCCTTGTCCTCCTTCCTCTTTCCAGATGTCACACCAAGCACCCTTCTAGCCATCTCTCTTACTAGCTCTGCTGTAGTTACCCAGCTATTCGGTAACTCTTCACTGTCACCCAGTGCCTGTCTTAACTCTTCACTGAACATCACCTCACAATTACCCTTTTTCAGTTTCCACCATTTGATCCTTGGTGCTGCTCACACACTCATCCTCCTCATCTTGATCACAATGTCATCCTACAAACCACCATCCTATGCTGCCTAACTACACTTTCCCCTGCCACCGTTTTACAGTCTCCAAATCCTTCAGATTGGCCCTTCTACATAAGATATAATCCACCTGTGTGCATCTTCCACCACTCTTGTATGTCACCCTATGCTCCTCCCTCTTGTTAAAATACGTATTCATCACAGCCATGTCCATCCTTTTCGCAAAATCCACTACCATCTGACCTTCTGCATTCCTTTACTCAACACCATACTTACCCATCACTTCCTCGCCCCCTCTGTTCCCTTCACCAACATGCCCATTGAAATCTGCTCCAATCACCAGTCTCTCACCCTTGGGTACAGTCATCAGCACTTCATCCAACTCACTCCAAAATTTTTCTTTCTCATCCATCGCACACCCAACTTGTGGAGCATATGCACTAACAACATTCATCATTACACCATCAATTTCCAGCTTCATAAACATCACTCTACCACTGTGCAAGTGAAATTGAAGAATAGCCACTCTAAGTAGAATGCAAGTGCAGTACCTATGAGCTCAGCAGCATGGGTTTTCACAATAAAACCCAACTAAACTGCGTAGATCATCAGTTACGGAAGTCAGGCAGGAAAGTGTACTGGAAAAGTAAATTTTTTTCTATAATAATTTAGGGAAGATATAGACAATCAAGAGTATAGATGACAGTTAAGACTTAAGGGTTAAGATACAACATAAAACAAGACAAGACAGATGGGAGCACGTGATCACATCCTGGAAACTATTGCCCCATAAGCTTGACTAGCTTGGTCTGCAAAGCTATGGAAAGGATCATCATGGACCTCATAAATAAAGATATTGGGGACCTACAGACACTGGATCCTACCCAGTTTGGCTTTGTTAAGGGCAGATCCTGCCTCTTAAACCTGGTTGATTTCTTTGAAACAGTCACCAAGGCCATTGACGAGGGGAAGGTGGTCCACACAGCCTACCTGGACCTTGCAAAAGCCTTCGATACAATACCCCACTCGGGCATTATAGATAAGCTCACCAGCTTAAATATAAACCCTATGTCACTAGATGGGTTGCAAACTGGCTCAAGGACAGAACCCACATGGTTAGAATTGCTGGAGCCATGTCAGACTCCAAACCAGTTACAAGTGGCATCCCACAAGGCTCAGTCCTGGGACCTATCTTGTTCGGTATATATTTCTCGGAGGTACAGGCTAACACGGAAGGACTGTGGCTGACCAAGTTCACAGATGACTGCAAACTGGGCGCCATAATAGACTCTCCAGCCGACACAAGCATCCTACAAAAGGGCCTCATAAGAAACAAACAACTGGTGCCAGAGCCATGGCCTCAAGCTAAATGCCAAAAAGTGTATAGTCATCCCCTTTGGCAAAAACAAAGTGCCCACAAATTACCACATAGGTGGTAATCCATTAAGTACAGAAGAAGTAATTAGGGACCTGGGGACCCAAGTTGATAGCAATCTGTCATTTGACAACCACGTGGCCAAAGTGGTTAGAAAAACATTTTATATAGCCCACCTAATCATGAAGGGATTCACATCTAGATCAGGAGAGGTCATCGTGCCTCTTTACTCATCCCTCATCAGGCCCATAATTGAGTACAATGCCCATTTTGGGATGTACCTTACCAGACACCTGCAGCAACTGGAAAGACCCCAAAAGTACCTCACCAAGAGGATCAAAGGGCTCAAACAGATGCCATATGCTTCCTGGTTAAAGAAACTCCAGCTCTACTCAGTGGCATACCGCCTGCTCAGAGGCGATCTGTGCCTGACCTATAAAGCCATGTCCAACCCGGAATTAATGGACATGCTGCACCTCAGAAAATCCAAATCCCATCGAGCTACGCGCTCGAGAGAATTGAACCTCAGCACTGAAATAAATAGAACATGCTGGAGGGACAGATTCATAACCCAGAGGCTCCCTTCACTCTGGAATAAAATCCCAGTCCAGGTTAGTCAGAGTCCCTCATTGACTCTCTTCAAGAGGAATCTTGATGAGTGGATGGGAGATAGTAGGTTTACCCCGGGTATCATGTCTGTGTCACTGTTAGACAGAGGCAGAGTATACTAACCTCGAAAATGGGCATAGCAAAATTCATTTAAAATGGGTGACGAAAGCCAAACACACTCTGGCTAGGCTTATAAATGCCCAAGGGCAGATACCTAGTATGAACCTATGAACCTAATAAGCATGGTTCACGGAGGGATAATAGACAGAGGATGAGTAACTGGCAAAAGTTAGAATGTGGGACAATATGGTGGATGCACAAATGATAGGGGATACAAGGAGGATGTGAAGACTGTTAATTTGAGCCCTACCCAGGTGTGTCAGGGAATGCAGTCCCTGATTTTGAGGAAGAGGTTTCTGCTGGTTCAGTGAGTCTTGCACAGGTGGTGCTGGTATGGGCCTCATTATCTCTCTAGTGTCCACTCATCTGTAGTATCCACTATTGCCTACAGCTGGGGTTGGTCAGGCAGGACTGAGTGTGTTAAGCTAGAGTTGGTCAGGGAGGAGACCGTGTTCAGCTGAGCTTGGTCAGGCAGGAGAGCTTGTTCATATGGGGTTGGTCATACAGGAAAGCATGTTCAACAGGGCTTGGTCAGGCAGGAGAGTGTGTTCAGTGGTCAGGCAGGACAGCATGTTGAGCTGGAGCTGGTCAGGCAGGAGACCCTTTTCAGCTCGGGTTGGTCAGGCAGGAGAGCTTGTTCAGCTGGGGTTGGTCAGGCAGGAGAACCTGCTCTGGGCTGCTCAAAGCAGAAGGGTGACTACTTTTTCTTGACAAGACAGTCCCAGAACACACAGTAGGTGGAGATCATTCCCTTGCAGCAGCAGATTGCTACAGCCAAGATAACCATGGCTATTCTGTACTGCAGAGGAATACAAAAATGAGAAGAAAACAACATTACCATAATGCAAATGATTAAATAAGGGCAAGTAAATTGAAAGCTGAGGAATAATAGGAGAGACATTTACAAAGTTAAGGGACCATGAACTCCATCCTCCTGAGTTAAGTATGCCTGTGAAGTTTAATGTCATCCCATGCTACAAAATAAAACAGGAGGAAAAAATGGGCATTATCAACATGTATCCTGACCTGATATATATATATATATATATATATATATATATATATATGTTTTGGCTATATGGTATGGGTCACTTACTGAATTGTAAACCATGATAATATCCCACAAACACTTGCACCTTTACAGTAACCCCTATCAAAAAAAATTGGATTGCCAAGTAAGCTTAAAATGGAGCATTAAATAGGGTTAATTATAAATGTGTATCATGCTTAGCATGCAGAGAGAGACAGCACTGAAAATGATAGAATACAATAATAATCAGGTTTAAAAATTAAAGAAAAACAAAACAAAAATTCTTATTTCAAATACATTTGTTGTGAATGTTATACTCGCAACCATTACATGAAACAGTAATGATAATGCAGAATACTCAGCTACAAAATGTAAAGTTTGGAAGAGAACAGCAGTAGAATAGAATGACAGCCATCTTATAAGTGTGAAAATGCAATATTAACAGCAAGTCTAAAGGTACTTACTGAAGGACAGTCCCTCTCTGCTTCTGACACACACTGAGAATGCTGATGTTGCTACCCTCTCTGTAGGTCATTGTACCTATGGCTGCTTCCTTGACCTAGGTATCCTTGTTTACTGGATTAGACTGTCTCCCAGGCCAGTCCACACATCTGTCTTGCGGAATGGGCTATCTTGTACCACCTGCAGCCTCTATCTGTACCTGATGGTGAACAGGAAATACATTTTTCCTTCATCCAGCAGTTTGAGGCTCTTCCCTGAGTTGTGCTCTAAAATAAGTAATCTTCTCAGTCCACAGTCAAGAATCAAAATGGTGGCAGTTGTATGAAAATGAGACAGCTACAGTGTTAGCCACACCTGCTGTGATGGGACTATAGGCAGATCAGTTTGCTATGAGACTGCGCATTGCTATGTGAAATACTGCCATGCACATGTACGAGTCCAACAGAAGTCAGCCACAAGTGAGTGCTCATGCTTCGCAATGCTTGTTCATGTCTGCATGAGGTGGCATGGGATAATGAAGAGTTGTGCACATGTAGGCAAGAATGTGACTCACACAGCTTTTAGCCTCATTTGAATAAGAACTTTGTAAAGTTGTCTAAATCAGCTGGAACTCTGAATGTGTCACCATTTTGTGCACCACTGTTTAAATCTCATTTTTGCAAAGATCATCAGAAAACCAAACTAAATGTACTAATATATGGAAAGTAAAATTACAGCAGAGTAAGGGGTAGCATATTGAGACCATTTTATGATACAGAGGACAGAGTAAAAAGTCCATCTACAACAAAACTTGCAAGATGTTTGTTAGTACTAGTGACAACTGTCACTCATTCATTAATGTGAACATAAGCACTTTGTCATGTTTTATTCTATGCTGCAATAAGTATTATTATGTCTGTCAGCTCCTAGGAACATGGCTATAGAAATGCACATGGTGATTATGCACTGACATGGTTGAATCCCGTGATCTGCACATCATCACACACCTTGCAGGTCACCCAGTCATCCCCAGTCAAACAAATAACAGTCGATTGACACAAACCATGCAGTTATAAAATACTGTGCTGTAAAACCACATGGCACACTGCACTGCTCAGATACAGAAAGACACACACACACACACACACACACACACACACACACACACACACACACACACACACACACACACACACACACACACACACACAAAATAAACATTCCAAAGACATGCAATAGATTGGACACTATAAGCTGACCATAGGTGTGACAGGTATGACTGTGTGTATATGTGTGTGGTATGGAAGAACTACTGTGTTAGGGCTAACCACCCTGTGGTGTAAACCTTGGCTCTAGATGATTGTTGATGTTGAACTGACACCCCAGCCTTATGTGCAAAAGTGGGAAAAAGGAATTGTGGATGGATGGATGTAGTTAAAAATCTATACATAAGTGGAATGGAATAAACTCAGAGTGACACCTACAATCTTGTCATATGCATGGGTAGAACCCAAAGAGATAAACAAAGCAGCACATCCTCACATTTTCATGAGAGTGCTTCAGCATGCAAATTAACTACATGTCATCAAACATGCTTTGTTTCACAAGATCATCTACAGTTCACGCATTGCTCCCCACTAGTGGAGGAAGAAGCACACAAATGAGCAATTCCTAGTACTGCTTAATCTTCAAGTTTCCATCCAAAGTAAACTAAACCAGTGCTACAATACAGTAGCAAAATTAGTCACTAACTCATCAAACAGAGCCCATCACTACTTAGCCTTAAAACAGCTTGATTGGCTTGAATGACCCAAGCAACTCACTTACTCACAACTACTCCTAGTCCAGAAATTAACATACAAACCAGAGCCAAGCAAAGCCCTGTTAGACGTACTGCACATATACACCCCTGCTAGGCCACTTCGATCTGAAAACAAAATGCTCCTCACTACCTACAAACCACACCTGTCAGCAGCAGCCTGTATTCTAACTACATAGCCCACTCCTGGAACTCTATCCCCTCATCCCTTAAACATACTAACAACTTTTCTAGTGTCAAGACTAATCTAAAAAATATCTGTCTGATACCTGGAACTGTACATCTACAACACTCAACACAGATGCAGAACTACCTGTTCACTATAACTATACCCTTCTCACTTTAAATTCACTAACACCTCCATATCTTAGCAGGTTTTAGTGTGCTAACATCATTGAAGCTCTCACGTTAATGATACCGCACTACTAATGTATGCTATTCTACCGCTTCATCCAACAGTTGTTACTATTTATTTTCATCTGTCGTGTCCTTCTATAACATTCTCATCTTTCCAATAACTCTCTCTCCATGCCCTCAGTTTTTCCTCCTGCTCATAACTCCTCCCCCTCATCTCATTCTATTCCTCTGTCTATTTTGGTAATACTCTGTTATTTTTTAGCTCCATACAGTATTAGTAATATAGTCAATATTTTGAAAAACTATGTATTAGTTTGCTTGACACAGGCTGTCTACTTCTGCAGTGTGTCTTACTACTTCCAGTAAGCAATGTATTCTTAGTACTTCTGAAAATTTATTTCAGTCTGTTTTATGTTTTTATCTGATGTGGAGATTTTCTCCTCTTGTGTACGATCAGTTATCAACTACTGTAAAATATTTTTATATATATTTTTTGTGGAGTCTTTCCCCCCCCAACAGATTGTAAAATATTTAATCTGTTGAGGGGCATTCTACCATTGTATATAACTACTCGGTTACTGTTTAAATGCTTTTGAATCTGTTGTGGAGCTTTTCTTACCAGGCCTCCATTGAAAATGGGTCATTGGCTCAGAGGGACTTAAGCCCATGAAGCATGACAAAGTGAGAACATGTGTTGGTTTGAGGGTAGCCATTTAAGCAACACAGAGACAGAATAGAAAGACTTTATACCAGTAGCAGATGACATAATACTTTAACTAAGTGGAGCGAGTGTATTTACCAAACTGGAGTTACTATTAGGTTGCCATCAATATGAATGACACTCAGCAGGAGAATTACTACTTTTTCAATGCACATAGGTCTGATGAGACACAGAAGACTGATATTTGACATGATCTCTGCAGCTGAGGTATCGCAGTGTGTAATGTAGCAGGTGATAGAAGACATTAGGACTATAAGGAACAACAGATAAAGTTGTAATAATATATGGAAAGACAGAGAAAGGGCATGATGAGATATAAAGAAAAGCACTCAACATACTGAGAGAAAATGGGCTGATAGCAAATGCAGAAAATGTGAATTTGATATATGCCGACTGGAATTTTATGATTTGATATTCTCAGAAAAAGAGGATTTACTATAATTAATAAATGGGAAGAGTATACACAATGTAATACACAAAGTATCGCTCTAAGAGAGCATTCACACAGCTAACCTGCAAGTTGGTCTCACACGGTTGTCCTGCTTCAACCGTTATTACAATGCCAGTAAATAATAAAAATGCTTCCTGAGTGGTTCTTGTGTGTCTGTGTTACATCACTTGTTAGTAGGTTGGTATACCTGAAAGAACCCAGACATCTCCTGGTCTGACTAGGGGATAAAACATCTTTGGGAATTTGACTTTGTCAGCTGAAGAAGTCCTATAAAGCACATCCACATGATTACCAACATTGAAGCAAATGAACAAAATGGTACAACTGATGAAATGCACCAACTAGACCAGCAGGTGAAATGACATTGACAGAGGTAACCCTGATGAAATGCAGGAGAAATGACACAGCAAATATAATATCTGATGGAACGACTAAAATGGTTCAGAGTAGGAAGAAAATATTCAGATCAATAAAGAGAGTAATATATTTTATAAAAAGTATCAAACTAATGAAATAAGCTCGAGCACAGCAAAACAAGGGTCCATATTAGGTGATCGAAACTTTAGGTAATCAAATACCTAAAGATCAATGCCTAAACAGCGAAAGCTGTAAATATCAAACAGCCACTTCTGTGAATCCTTTTGCAGGAAAAGAATTTGTTTGGCCGTTATCGGGACTCTGCCCTTTTCTCCACTGTAGAGCGATCTTGGAGTTGGTAAATTTAGTTAGGCGGGGTGTGGGGGGGGGGGGGGTGAAGCCCCCCCACTCGATTAAGGTCTAACATTTTTTTTTCTCTGGCCAAGTAAATTCTTCCCTATCAAAGAATTTGTGGAAGTGGCCATTCGATGTTTACAGCTTTCACTGTTTAGGTGTCGAGCTTTAGGTATTCGATTACCTAAAGCTTCAACTTTGTAATATAGACCCCCAAAACAACATAGACGCATAATCTCTCAGATGAACCAGTTCAGAGCCAGATTTGGTCATTGCAGCACATTAGCTTCATCCACTAGTACTCTTTCAACTAAACCTATAGTTTCATCATGGTATCCATTATCCCACTAACTCTGCCAATGCCCTTTGTTCTCTAGGGAAGTATGACAGAAAAATGGAAACAATGGTTGAAGAAATTTGATCTCTTTAGTCCATTTTGCATAGCAGAAAAAAAGTTAGAAAGTTCAAATAGTTGCTTTTCTTCACCTTCCTGGAGGCAAGTGCAATACAGATACATAATGTATTTAATCTTCTAAAGAGCAACAGACTGAATTATACAATATCCTAAAACAAACTTATTATGCATTCCACATTTATTTTTCAGTAAGAGTCAATAACTAAAAAAAAAAGTCTTCATCCGAGATATAGATCTAAAAACTGATTTTCGAGAGATGCATGAATGCATTACTGAGGAAAACTGTCTATGCCACAAAGAATGATAAACTGAAAAACACTAACTTTTCTCAGAGTCAGAATTAACTCAAGAATACTGTGAGTGGAGTAAAAAGAGGTAGCTGGTATTCAAAGAAGAATATTATATTATTTTAAAATTACAATGAAGTGCATGTCTGTCAAAAATCCATCCACCCTCAACCCCTTTTCCCATTTTGCACATGGGGTTGGGGTGTCACTTCAGCAATGACAATAATCTTGAGCCAAGGTGTACACTGCTGGGTGGCTAGCCCTGCTGCAGTAGTTCATTCATACCACTCACTCACACACACACTCTTACCTATGATCTGTCAAAAATAAGCAGAAATAACTCTGCTAGTCACAGTATAATGTGAAAAATGTTTTTACGTGTCAGTAAAAAAACCTACTAATGTATTTGGTGATGGTGATGTAGTTAAAAATAAAAGGCATTCAGCTGAACAGATGTCATGCCTTTTCATGGTGTGGTTATCTGCATAATAAACAGGTGTATTCAGCAGTTGATACACAGTACAAAAATCATCAGTAAGAACAAATGGAGGACAGAAGGTAAAAGGGAGGTTTTGCAAGTGACTGATGCAGATAAACAGTTAACTGTTCAAATCACAGACTTGTACAGTTTTGCGACAGACAAATGCTTGTAAATGCAGTTGTTGTGTAAACTGTCCACACAGATTCTTTAGAAATGACAGAAGAATAGCAGTGTTGTCACAGTAAACGTATCTGTACTGAGAAGCTGATTGTAAATGGCAAAAGTATTACTTTCAAGGTTGATTACCAGTGCAGAATTCATCCATCTATCCACTGGATCTTTTTTCCCATTTTCCACATGGGGTGTGGTGTCACTTCAATCAAAGGGAAGGTTTATGCTGCTGGATGGCTTGCCCTGCCACGGCTGTTCTTCTGTACTGCTCATATGTATGCACACTCACACCTATGACCAATTTAGAGTGCCAAATCCAGCTACTGCATCTCTCTGGGGTAAGGGAGGAAACTGCAGTACACGGAGAACACCCACAGGACATCAGATTTCACACAGAAGTCACCTCAGCGAGAACTGAAACAGTGAACCTCTTGCTGTGAGGCAACCATGATATCCGCTGTGCCACTATGCCTTTACCAGTGTGGAATGTAGCTTCATAAATAAAAGTGTACTCAGACTTGGACTTGAAGAGAATTGTAACAGGACCTAAAGCTACACTACTAACTTATTCTGAAATAAATTAACACTATTGGGTTAGGAGAAGCTGTACTACATTTAGAAAAATAAATTTTAAATATTTGATTTCGATTTGTGTCAGTTCAATAACCAAATATTTTGTCAGGAATGGCTTGTGAGCAGTTGTGAATGATTAAATGAATATATAGTATGCATTTACAGTTGTACTACTTTGTAATATGCAGTTAGTCTAGACAACCACAAGTGCACTCCATAGTCTGGACAACAAGTGCACCCCATCAGCAAATGATTTAAAGAGCCACAGAGAGAACTACACCCCTGTTTATAAGGTTGTCAGTTTGTTCCTGGAAACTGATTCATAGGAATGTTAAGATAACATTTTCAGGTGATTCACACAGTCATAAGGTTCAATCTATTTTACCTATGAAACAGAATTGTGTGTTGTGACTCCATATTTTAATGTAGACAAAAATAACAAAGCTGATGCTTCATCTGGTATTTTGGAACAGGATGCAGAAATTTACATAGCATAATAACATTCTGCAAGAAGATGTTTACTGTACTGAACTATGCACTGAAATGCACATGGTGAAAAATATGGTGATGTCAGGGTGACCAAATCAAAAGAAAAAAATTCCACTTTCCATTCAAAGGTACTATACAGTCCACAATGTACTCTATTTTTCCTACAGTTTCTTATTTAAATACCAGAAATAGTATCTATTCAATTAATAATGAAGTGGTAAAAGACTGCATAAAGCACATTTTTTATAGTTAATTGCATGTACCATAATGCTTTGGTATGACATGTCTCATCGGATGGAAATGATGCTGAAAACGTACACATTTTCAACATATTTTGTAAAGCAATGCCAAATAAAAATGCTAACGCATGACATACCAGATAAGCCATGGAGTAAAGTGCCTTTATACTTGTTCCATTTTGAAGGCTGTCATTATCTCACTTGCATTGAACTACTATTCAAAGTATCCTGAAGCCATAAAGCTAAGTAATAGATAATCATATTCAGTCATTTATGTTTTGTAAAGCATGTTTTCATATCGTGAGACACCAGAAATTATTTTTCCTGACAATGGTCCCAAAATTGTCAAGGCAGAAATGTCATTCAGTTTTACAGTAACAGGAATTCAGGTTTATAAGAAACAAGTCTGAGAGACTCACAATTAACTGAACTAGGAGAGAGAGAGGGCTAAAGCTGTCACAAACATGGAAAATGTGTTATCAGCTGTTGAGTGCTTGCAGTAAGGTACTTACTGTGTTTCTTTATTTCTTTTCCAGTGTCAAATGACTGCCCCTTTCAGGGTGATAGTTCTATGTCCTTGTACCTATAGGACAGGAAAGAATGCTGTGCCTTTAAATCTTATTACAACAATCATTGTAATGACTGTTGTTTGTTCACTGGAAGGCAATGACTGTTGGGTTTGTTATGTCAGGAGGGATAGTAAGTGTGCATGCCTACAGGGATGCAGACATGTATTGTTGTATCTTTTGCTTGACATACAAGACAAGGTGCAAGCAGGTCAAAGGGCAGGGAAGGCTCTTTCCAGATACTCTAGTAAGCAATCGCATTGTTTTTTTTTACTTCTGGATATGAATTTAAACATCATAATAATAATTAAGCTTCTCACTTGTTTCTCACATTCTTTATGAATTATAAGCACCCTACTGCACAAACTTTGCTCAGTTTTCTAGTTACTTTAGGTCATAAACTGCAAGTATTTCATGCATTATTTAATTATTTAATTTATTAATTATTTAATAATTTAGCACCAACTATATATTTATTAATAAATATTTATTAATTATTTAATTATTTAGCACCAACTATATATTTATTAATAAATATTTATTAATTATTTAATTATTTAGCACCAACTACTGCTTCAGGCACTGGAAACATTACATCTTAGTAAACCAACCATAAGCTGGTTTAATGCCTATCTCTCTAGTAGAAAACAGGCAGTCCAGTGGCAAAACAGCCTATCAGACCTACTCCCCACTAATATTGGTGTCCCCCAAGGATCTATCCTTGGTCCCCTTCTCTTCTCCATATTCATAAATGGCCTACACTCAACTATTCCCAAAGCCACCTGTATTCAATATGCAGATGACTCTACACTAATCTGCTCTGATGAATCTCTCGCCAAACTCCAAGCCACAACCCAAAACTGCTTCTCTGCTGTCGAAAAATGGTTCTTGGAACTTAAACTCTTACTTAACCCTGCCAAAACCAAATTACTTCTCTTTTTCCCCACCTCAGTGACTGCTCAAACTATAGAGCCAAAACCAAATTACTTCTCTTTTTCCCCACCTCAGTGACTGCTCAAACTATAGAACCCCTCAACACCAACAATCCTACCTTCCATGTGTCCTCCAACAATGGGACCATTATCTACCCTGTATCCAATACCAAACTACTAGGGGTGACCATAGACCATAAACTTAAATTCGATATACATGTAAACTTAACTATTAAATCGGTTAACAGAAAACTTGGGGCGATGTATAGAATAAAGGCCTTCTTAACTCCGCACACCAAACTGACTATTGCCCGAACCCACCTACTCTCCACTCTCCTCTATGCCTCCCCGATATTCTCCTTTCTAAACAAGAAAGAACTTAATAAGCTAACAACTACCTATAATCACATAGCCAGATTCATAACAGGAACGCCCTATCGCACTCATCACTGCCTAAATTTAAGGCCTCTTGAATGGCTGGAACTGTCCAATTTACTCAAATTCAACCAGCTTTCTGAGGCTTTTAAAATTATTAACCATCCAGGTAATACTCCCTCACTGAACAAAATACTTACCCAGTACTCCAACCTTAACTCCCTCAGGTCTTCCAAAAGTCTGCAAGTAAGGACCATTAAATCTAACAATGCTGGTGGTGGCACTATATGCCAATTCCATTGGCAAATCCTGGAATGCACTACCAAACAACCTGAGACTTATGCCCTCTCAGCACCAATTTAAATTACATCTTAGAGCATACTTGAAATCCAAATGGTTATGCCCTTGTTCCTCTCCAGACTAACAAGCTATTGCCCCAGTCGTACCTAGGCCTCTCTCAGCCTCCGCCTAACCCAAAAACCAAAGAACACCCTATTCTAGCCCTCCTTCTCTGGCTGTTCTAATCTTACCTTGTTAAATCATTTAATATTTCTTGTTTTCTCTTATTTGGTCTGTAAGCATCAGTGTATTTAACTGTACTCACTTGTTATAGGTTTATTATTGTATATGTATTAACCAGTATATTATCTTGTGTAACAACATCAATGTTTTTGTTAATCTAACTATGACCTTGGAGCTTTTCTCCCCGGGCCTCCACTGAAAATGGACATGTATCCAGTTGGACTAGCCCGGTCAACAAATGTAAAATAAATAAAATAAATAAAATAAAATAAAATAAATAAAAAATAAAATTATTTTGTAGCACCAGCTAAGTGTATATGAGCAGCTTCGGCATAACAAAATGCTAGTGGATCTCTTGCCTTATTTGCAATTTCTAAGTTAATTATATAATTTCTGTTAGGGCTGTTTATGTTATTTGATTGTATTTAGTGTGACTATCCACTTTACTGGCATTCATTTTGTGATCAAGTGTGATATTGTTGTTATTTCTTTTTATCTTTGCGTTTCGGGTTGTTATACAATTGAGTGCTGGACTTGCTGCAGCACCTTAATCAAAAGTGGATAATGAGTTCAGTGCGGGAAATTGTTACCAAATCTGTCATCACTCATTAAGCAATTATTTAGCAATGCAACATTCTTGATTTATATTTCTGTGATGCATCTGTTTTCAATATTTTGATAAACTACATTGTAACCTTATTTGACCAGTTTGCTATATTTGTCACATCCTTTCTGAGTAAAAAAAAATTCTATTCAATCCTTTTGTGTTACAACATTTATTTAGAAGGCATTCCAAACAGAGAGGTCTGGCAGAAATGTCCATTTGACATAGGTTTTCCAACAATTCATTCTTTTTCATCAATGTGCAACAAATATACCCATCTGTTTAAACAGACCGAGATTACAAGTGTTAAAAAAACTGTTCCGAAGTTTCTGTTCAGTTAGACATGCTTTATTTGGGAGTTGGGTATGACATTAAGTTTTGGGTGGCAGTAGCCAGCTCATTTTACAGTGTTATTGATTCTACCTCTTTATCCAAGTTTACCAACTTCAGATTCATATTAGGGCTAATATTATGGCTCACAATTAATCCTGAACCTGTCAACTAGTATCAAACAACTCAAAAACTCCACAAAATACTTCTATTAAAAAAGAGAAGCGTTTGTAAGGGAGACATGTCTACTCCAATTAGAAATTATTTACTTGTGATCGATTGTAAAAAAATAATATTTAACTAGACAAAGTAGTCATTGTCAAAAATGATGCTCATGAGCCCCTGAAAACAAGAGATCCTATTGACAGGGAATCCAAGGCGAATTTCTAAAATATTATCAAGGACAAATAGATACTATGTAATTGGCATTTGTGCAGGAGGGGCTTCAATAAAAGATATCCAGGTTAACACCATCCAACTTAAAATATATCAGGATCAGAGGATCAGCTTCTTTCATATTAACTCAATTAAAGCATAACCTTATACTCAGTTTGTAATGTATTAACATGTAATGACTCTATAATTTACTTATCATACTTATCATAGTTTCTGTCTAGTATATCTGCTTTTCAGTTATTGTATGTCCATATTGCAACTTTAAGTTTTACACTTGTCTCTGTTATAAAAAACTGCCTATTTTGTAACTGGAGCTGTTCTCCCTGGATGTCTCTATAAAGGGGCCACCAAAACCCAGATAGACTCCCTTTTCATCAAAAGCAGACCTTGAGAAAAAGCAATGTCTGGATAGAAATGAATTTGTCTTCAGCATGTTGTCCTACCATTGATAGTATTTGGATAAAAGAAGAATTAAACTGGACCAGCACCAATCTTAGAGCTGGTCCTGAAGGCATTCATGGTTATTTTATCAATAAAGTTCATTCAAAGCTTCTGCCCATATTAATCTACTTGTTCAAGAATTGTTTATATTTAGTTCATAGTTGTTAATGACCACCGGGGCTTTTATAAGTCTAGTCGTGGAATCCAACCTAATTGTGTAGGCGTTTATTAGGAGAAGGTATGTTTGGAAGTTTCTAGAGGTTATGTGGGGGTATATTAGTTTGGGCAATACTGTCTATCTCTGTCTATTAGAAATATAGGGGCCAGACCTGGGATGAATTTCTGATTTCCCGTCCATTGGTCAAGGATACTCTTAAATAGGGTAAAGGATTGACTCTGCATCACATGGATGGGGAGCCTGTTCCATATTCTGGATTTGATTCTGATATATGTAAAGGACCTACACTAATTCTCATTCAAAAGGGCATTGAGTCTTATGCATTTTGTAACTACAGACTGATAAGCTTAACTTTGTGCTATAAGAAAATTCTTAAAAAAACTAATTTTGAAATGTTTACATTTAAGTGTCCTAGAAAGGTTGGTAACACCTGTCACATACTCATTCAGAGATGTACCTGCTTTTCTAACTTGCAAAAGTTTTATTGTAGCATTGTGGATGCTCTTGACTTACCTTTTTAACCCTGTATATCTTGACTTAAGTAAAGTTTTTGATTCAATTCCACACATTGAGATCATAGGTCAGCTGCTAAGACTTAAAATATTGCATAAAGCAATGGATTCCAAAGTGGATTTAACCAGATTTAAAAATCAAGTTTCTGAACTCAGGCCTATCTATAAAAAATGCCCTGGGGTCAATGTTGACCCTGTTTTTATTTTTTAATATTTTCATATATCTTTCATGAGATATCTTTATATATGGTGCAGCAAATTCACAGATGACATGATATTAGCATTTTATCGCAACCATTAAGATGTATCCTTATATCATTGATCACATTATCTTGGGATTTTTTGAGTATTTGCATAATCCTGACACTGTTTTGATAACAAGCTTTCCTTTAAATAAATGTTCAGATTATAATGAAAAGTGTTCCTGTTTTCAACAAACCATTTGGAGATCTTCTACTTAAAGGAGGGCATAAGTGCAGCGACCACTTTTATAAAGTACTACTAAGACCTCACATAGAGCACAATGCTTCTTATGCTGCTACAGGAATCATTGTAAACTTTTACTTGAATGGATTCATAGGTCATTCACTAAAAACACAGACAGTTGAGTACTCTGACACTCTACAAAAACTTAATTTTTACTATGGTCTTATCAGAAGTGAGCTGACCAAGACACTCAGATGTTTGAACAATAGTTCACACTGTTCATTGATGTGATTAATATTTATTAGTTATAACAATAGTTCTTTAACTTAATCAGTTCCAAAGCAGTAGGAAACAAACTCCATTGCATCCTGAAGTCTTCTACATCAGGTAACCACTCATTCTCAAGAAATTTTCTTCAAAATCCTGCATTGAAAACACACCTCATATGATTTGCAATATTTCATAAATGATGCTAATGACCAAATATAAAAAAAAAAAGCTTTTTGTTAGACAGTAGGCTATGCCTTGATATTGCTAACAAAGGTCTGTCTGGTGATGCCAAATTTATATCGCCGATTTATGAAAGAGAAAACTGTATTTTTTTACAACATAATTCTAGTGTTATGGTCAAATATAAGCATTTAAGTAAGACTCATGGTATCAATAGTAAAACTGCCCATCTGTTTGAGGGCTTTCTTACAATGCATGAGAACAGTGGGTATAATCCAACCACTCTATGGTACTACACAATCTGTGCAAATTATATATATAATATATTTATACCATTTAAAAACAATATTAGTTTACAAAATCATCATGTTAGTTGAGTGGTTTAATTAACAGAATTATATGCCTTAATATGGAGGATAAGATGTTGCTAGTTGTTCACTTGTAGGTTACACAACTTTTGTAATATTATTGCAGATATTAAAATATTATTAATATTCACATCTGTTCTATTAAACATTTAAATTTCAGAATATTGTCACATTACCCATTATGTTTTAATGTCTTTTTTAACTAACACCTATTACATACACTACCCCTAATGTGTCAACAATACACTCTGTTTGCACTATTAATGTAAATATGGAAAATAGGTTATATTTTTCATAACATCTTGCAAGTACTCATTAATAATTGTGGCTCGGCACACCTCAAGATGACCATTTCACTGTGCATGCCTTTCAAATCATTTTGTCTTTCTTGTAGAAGTTATGTTGTTGCATTAATGTTAGGTATATATCTATGCCAGAACACCAGACAATCCACTTTGAAAAGATCGACAAGTATATTTATCTCAGGAATATAGGGAAAGTATGTTAAGATGAGCATTCCATTACATTCTTGGTATAAGTTCTGCTTTCCTGATGCCATACTCTTATATGAAGCAATGGGATGAGAAGTAAAAATGTACTAGACAAATTAAATCAAACTTTTTTCAGAAAATATAATGAAAAGTGTTACGCTAAATAAGTTCAAACATGAAATAAATAACATTTTCATTGAAGTTCCTTATCAGTCCTTAATTGTGGAGTACACTCAACATCAGTGAACTTAAATGTTGAGACTGCTACTTGGCTTTGCTTGTATACAGAAAAAAATACATTATAATCATCTGGGCTATCCGCTTCTTAAAGATTGATGGTGCAGAGAATGAAGACAAAGTTTCTTAATTCATCACTGCTCTTGCAGCCAAAGTGCACAGCAAGAATTATATTGACTTAGCACAGAGCTCAGCTAAAGCAGGAGTGCTGCTGTGATAAATAAGCTAGAATATTGGTCACTCTCCATACAACAGCAGTTGTAAGAATACAAAACCCAAATGACAACTAAAGTAATAAAAAGTTGCTGTCATTAAACATGTTGAAACCCAAGGTCTTATATATCACTGTTTGCCACTAAAAAAAAAGAACTAAACTGGCTAGAATTCCCCAGCTACCTACTATATACTCAACTACTAACACTCTGCAACATGGTTTACAACCCCCTAGCATGCCCAGCGCTAAATAACATCATTAAGCCTTACAACCCAACAGAACACTTAGGTCTACAGATAAAGAGGTTCTCTCTATATCTAACCCCTGTAAGTCAGCTGGACAAAGCCTATACTCCCACTGTGTTGTAAAAGCATGGAATTCACTTCCACTTACTGTGAGAACTACTACTAACTTACCTGCCTTTAAAAACTGTACTGAAATAACACATGTTCAACTCCTGGCTGTGTCCTTGCTCTGACCCAGGCTCAATCTCTCTCCATCTGTACTTCATCACTCTGTATTAATTACTTGTGTATCTTATAATATTGTGTTTTCTTAATAATATAAATGTCTAGTTACCATCTGTCTCATAACAATGTACATGATTACTTGCACCTCTTGTAATTTGTATGTTTTCTGTATACAGTTTGTATATTCTCTGTTATGTAATTGGAGATTTTCTCCCCAGGCCTCTGCTGAAAATAGGTTCTTTCTGACTCAGTTGGACTGTCCCAGTAAACAAATGTCAAATCAATAATATTAAATAAGTAAATATAGTTGAGACCAAAGATGGACAATTGCTAAGATGCAGTAGAAGACATCTGTACACCACACAAGCATTTCCAGATTATGGATATGTACTGCCAGTGGGTCTACATGATATTGAGACTCAAGAAGACGGACTGAAACAAGTACTGATCAATTTCCAGAACTGCTCTGAATGTGACATTGTTATACCCCTGGATTCACAAAAGCCTGCATGGAGTGCAAGATTGGTGCAGGAGCCCACACAGGCAATATGTCTGTTGTGTGATCCAGGATCAGACTGCAGGGGTGTGCAAGAGCGCTCCTGCACTAATCTTGCATGAACTAAGCCCTGGTATGCAAATCACCCCATTTGCAGGTGAAATCCATGCAAATGAGGTGATTTTGTAATCCAGGAAGCTTGCAATAGTCCGTGCAAGACTAGTGCTATCCGCAGAAATGTACCCAGTTAGTAATCAAGTACATTTCTGCAAAATCCAAAACGGAGCTATGACAGCTCCAAATAAAGACTGCATATCATTGAGAAAGCATGCCAATGGCCAAGTATAAGGCCATTGGCATTGCAAACAATCCAAAAAAAATAAAAAAAATCAACTTTTATTTTTTTTTGCCGATCTCGGCTGTTTAAGCATAGGGCAGCGGTATGCAAACGGGATCGGAGGGAAAATAAACCTAAAATAAGCATTCTAACTAAAATCAGTATTCTGCCATGCAAGTCAACGGCAGACAGAAGACAACCTGGCCAGTGAGTAGTGGTTGCTAAGGGGGGAGGCTCAGTGTGAGATATGTAACTATGCATTAGCAGGCAATCCTATGCAAATGAGGGGAAGGATAGTGAATCCCAGTTTCCCCAGCATGTGAGGCAAGTCCTAACAGTGTAAGAGTATGAATAGCTGGGTGCAAGACTAGGAGGTAGGTGACATCATGGGGGTGCGTGTCAGGCATACTATAAGTGGATTGGAGGCCTGTGGCTTGGGTTTGCTCCTAGCTTAGCATAGCTAAGCAAGGGGGTGTGTCTAAACCTGCCTAGCACTCTTTACAAAGTGTAAGCGGGTGTGCGCACCGCACACCGGGTTTTACAGGAAGAAAAAAGAAGTTAAACCAGGAAATAGCAGCAGTGTGTGTATATTTGAGCACTCTGCATGGCGCACACATGCGCTTAAACAGGGAGGCAATGGGAAGGAAAAACAGCAGTAGGTAGGTATTCAAGGAGAACTAGCATAGCTGGCAGGTGAAATGTATCAGAATCAGCCAATTACACAGGCAGCAGACCAGCCCAGCCCAGAACACTACTATAAACTAAGCAAACACATTCCTCTCTGGTTTTTCCCATAATCTACACCACCGGTGTATACAAGCGGGGACATTTTAACAAGCAAACCTACAAAATGAGAAGGGCTGCAGCAGACAGCATAGAACAACATGTGCAAGAGGCTGAGGGTGGTGTGGATGTGAATGCTGCCGAACAACCCACAGTGAGGAGATGGAGAAGAGTGTACAGACCCAGGGTAACCTAACAGGGGCTACATGAGCTGGAGATAATGGAGCGCTATAGGGTGGACAGAGACCTCCTACAGCAAATTGTTGAGCTGTGCCAGCCACACCTGACACACCAAACTGACCTAGGGGAAACCATCCTAGTGGATACTAAGGTATGTGTAGGCCTAAGTATGCTAGCCATAGGTACCTCCCAAAACACAACTGGGGATATCATGGGGAGCTCACAAGCATCAGCATCCAGAGTATTCCACCATTTCCTGGATGCCATGTCAGCACATGCCAGTGAGCACGTATATTTCCTCAACACCCATCAGGTGTTGACCAACAATATGCGTTTCTTCCACCAAGTAGCAGAATACCCTGGGGTAGTGGGTGCTATAGACTGCACACACATATGCATCAAAGCACCACCTGGTGAGCAGGGTAGGGCCTACATCAACTGCAGGGGCATCCCCTTCATCAACTGCCAGGTTGTATGTGATGCCCAGGGCATTATAATGAATGTGTGTGCTGGCTGCCGTAGAAGCTATGATGATTCCCACATATGGCATCTGACGCAGCTGTACCAGAGATATGCCAATGGGGACATTCCCTATGGTCACGTAGTAGGGGATGCTGGGTAGACATTGGAGTCATGCCTGATGACACCCATCAGAAATGCATACACACCTGAACAACAACGCCATAATGAGGAACATGCACAGGCCAGACATATAATAGAGTGTGTGTTTGGGATGCTCACATCACGGTTCCGGTGTCTGGACACATCTGGTGGAGCCTTGCAGTATTCACCAGCTACATGTACCCAAATTGTTATGGTATGTGCTATGCTACACAATATGATTCTGTGAAAACAGCTGCAGCAGGAACAGCATGGGACAGGGCCACACAGTCCCCCACAAATGCCAAGGCCTGCACAGGCACAGAGTGATCCAGAGGAAGAACAACCTGAGCCTGCCCAGTAGGCAGAAGGAGGCATGCCCAGTATGCCCTGGACTTGGCAAAGAGGCAAAGCATAGCACATGCACTAACACAGTAGGGACCCAGGGAATGACACCTCTCTCTGACTCGGACATCCAGTAAAACGGATGCCAAATATGACACTACCTGTGCTCAACCATGTATAGGGACTGTACAATGTGCATCCAACATAGGCAGCCCTCTACACCATCCAGATGTCTGGCACACCATCAAGGTAAGTCAATCAAACTACCAATTGCCAAATGGAGTAGAATGTGTTGTTATCTCTTAGCACTGGTATGGATGTGAGCATGCAAGGGAATTGGGTGGCTGAATGTTATGGCAGTAGACAGCAGATACCCATAGTGGCACCTTGACATCTGTAACACATACTGGACTCACCATAGTAGCTAGCACTACACAGGGTGACAAAACCCACTGCAGGAAATGTGCTGAGTGACATGTGTGTCCATATGACCCACACACGCCAGTCAGGATGGTTCACATACCCAACAACAGTCTCAGCCAGTAGAACAGGTGTAGACAAACCCAAACAGAGCCTGTGCCATGGCCCCAGAATGATGGCTATGGTTAACCCCCCCCCCCCGGGCTACACAGACAGACCACAGCAGGGCAGGCAGTGGGATGCAAGTTCTGAAGAGTAAGAAGTCAGACAATAATATGTAGGGCAACCAAAGCCATGATCTATAGTACACTGTTATGCCTCTAGTCAGCATGATAGTTATCAATACAGAATGAAATGGAGTACCTGACATACCAGTACAGTCATAGCAAATGTGTACAAGGTTCACGTGTGCCCCCCCCACATCCTACATAGTAATGTAATAACAGTCAGGTGTGTTCCCCCAACCCTGTGTAGAAATGTAGAAATAGTCTGGTGTGCCCCCCTACATAGTAATGTAATTACAGTCAGGTGTACCCCCCAACCCTATGTAGAAATGTAGAAATAGTCAGGTGTGCCCCCCCCCATCCTACATAGTAATGTAATAACTGTCAGGTGTGCCCCCCACTCCTGTGTAGAATTGTAGAAACAGTCAAAGCCAAATGATCATTGGATACCCTGCAGAGACAGCATGCTACCTGTCGATGTACAACACAAAGTTCAGCACTGCAGCACAAACTACCTGGTCACGATCCACACATTCAGTACAGATGGCCATACTGGGCATGCACACAAACTTAAACACATGAAGGCCATGACTACAAACACCAGTGGACCAGACATATCTAGTAGTTGCAGTTGTTAGTGCAGACACTCGTTAGTATGCACCACTCATGGCTTGCACACACAGTGGATAGGAATACAGACATATATGTCAGGACAACACACTATAATAAGCCAAAGATAGATGTACATAGATGTGTGGAAGAGAATGACTGTGACAAGGAGCCATCCAAGCCTGTTACACCCAGCATACAGCCAAAGGGCACAAAACACATGAGGTGCAGATGTCACTCACTGCAGATACTAGCTACCAGTATCTTTCAGCATTACAGACTATGTGATGCATGTGCCAGCTGTGCAACATGACTGTACAAGGGAGTAGTCATCTATCAGCTGTATATGCGTACCTGTGACATATGACCCCGTGTGTGCCCGCATGTGGTGTGTCAACCCTTAGATGAATGAGTTATGGCCTATGCACACACTGTCCTCTCCATAGCCCTACTATGACAAGCCTGCTGAGGTCATCCAATGTTTAATACACTTTTGGGAGAGTTGGAGCCCAGTAATCTCCATGGTGCATCTCATAACTGCATACTGCTGTAGTGTGATAAAGTGGTTAGGTAGGAATTCTAACCCCAGACTTGGCAACTGTGTGTATGTGAGTCTGTGTGTGCATGTGTGTCTGTGTCTGACTGTGGATAGAGCAATGCTTTTTTGGGTACTCACACTCCTTACAATTCATATACTCAACTTTGGCAAGGTTGCTGATGTCACCCACCTAGAAATACACCTCTGTGAAGCTTGTAGCCCAGTAATCTCCGTAGCGCATCCTGTAACTGGGTACTGCTGTAGTATGACCAAGTAGTTAGGTAGGAGTTCTAACCCCAGACTTGGCAAGTGTGTGTGTGCATTTGTGTGCGTGCCTGTCTGAACCTGTCTGTGTAGAAAGCAATGCTCTTTAGGGTACTCACACTCCTTACAATTCATATACTCAACTTTGGCAAGGCTGCTGATGTCACCTACCTTGACATACACCTCTGGAAAGGTTGTAGTGTGTCCTCTAACTGCATACTGCTGTAGTGTGATGTAAAACTGTGGTAGGGTTCTATCCCCACCCATGGCAGTTCTGGATGTTTTGTGTGTGTCTCTCTGTCTGTGTAGGGAACAATGCATTTTAGGCTAGTCACACACAGCACATTTAAAATGGCCTACTTTGGCAATCCTGCTGATGTCATTCATTGTGAAAGACACCTTTGGGGAAAGAGTTCTCAAATAATCCCTGTGGTGCATTCTATAACAGCTCCATGCTGTAGTGTGACATAGACCTCTGTTCATAGGTTCATAGGTTCATACTAGGCTATCTGCCCAAGGGCATTTATAAGCCTAGCCCATAGTTATGTGGCTTTTGCCACCCCTTTAGTTTGAATAAAAACTATGCCTATCATTTTTCTGTGCCTCTGTCAAGCAGTGACACTGAAGTAATCCCTGGGGTATATCTGCGATCTCCCATCCATTGGTCAAGATTCCTCTTGAACAAGGCCAGCGAGGTGCTCTGCCTCACATGTACCGGGATTTTGTTCCACAGCATAGGGAGTCTCTGGGTGATGAATCTGTCCCTCCAGCATGTTCTATTTATAACCGTGTCAAGGTTTAAGTCTCCCGCCCTTGTGGTTTTGAGGGATCTAGATTTTTTGAGGTGAAGCATATTCATCAAATCTGGGTTTGACATGGCCTTATATGTCAGGCACAGGTCACCTCTGAGCAAGCGGTATGAGACTGAATAGAGCTGGAGTTCTTTCAGTCGGGCAGCATAAGACATATTTTTGAGACCTTTTATCCTTTTGGTGAGGAACTTTTGGGGCCTTTCAAGCTGCAGCAGGGTGTCTGGTCAGATACATTCCGAACGGGGCATTGTACTCAATCATAGGTCTAATGAGTGATGAGTACAGGGGGACGATGACCTCCCTTGATCTAGATGTGAATCCCTTCATGATCAGGTGGGCGATATAGAAGGTTTTCCTAACTACTTTAGCAACATGAGTGTCAAACGAAAGGCTACTGTCAACTTGGGTCCCCAGATCCCTGATGACTTTTCTGTGCTCAGTGGATTGCCACCTATATGGTAGCTAGGGGTAACCTTGTTTTTCCCGAAGGGTATGACTATGCATTTTTTGGCGTTTAACTTCAGGCCATGGCTCTGGCACCAGTTATCCGTTTCTGTGAGGCCCTTCTGGAGGATATCTGTGTCAGATGTGTTTTCGACTATGGCCCAGTTTGCAGTCATCTGCAAACTTTGTCAGCCATAACCCTCCTGTGTTTGCTTGTACTTCAGAAAAGTAGATGCCGAACAAGAGTGGACCCAGGACTGAGCCCTGTGGGACACCACTTGTGACAGGCTTTGAGTCTGACATGGCTCCAGCAACTCTGACCCTGTGGGTTCTGTCACTTAGCCAGTTTGCAACCCATCTTGTGATGTATGGGTTTACATTCAAGCTGATGAGTTTTTCGATGATACCTGAGCGGGGTATTGTGTCAAGGCCTTTGCCAGGTCGAGGTAGGCTGTATGGACTGCCTTTCCCTCATCAATGGCCTTGGTGACTGTCTCGAAAAAGTCAACCAAGTTTAAGAGGCAGGATCTGCCTTTGACAAAGCCAAACTGGGTTGGATCCAAAGTCTGCAAGTTCCCTATGTCTTTATTTATGAGTTCCATTATGATCCTCTCCATGGCTTTGCAGATAAGGCTTGTCAAGCTAATGGGGCAGTAATTTCCAGGGTCTGTGGAGGCACCGCCCTTATGAAGTGGGACCACAGTCGCCGTGCGCCACTTCTTGGGTATGTATCCTGAGGTGAGGCTAAGATTAAACAGCTGTCCTAACTGTGGGTTTAATTCCTCGTTGAGTTCATGAAGCACACAGCCGGGGACACCATCCGGTCCCATGGATGCTGTGTTTTTTGCCTTAGTGAGGGCAGTTCTCACCTGGGCGTTGGAGATGTTTGGGGGGCTACAATCCTCTGGAATAGATATCTCTCCTTTTGGGGGAAGTTTGCACTGAACCTGTCAGCCAGTATGTTAGCAATGTGTGTAGGTTCAGTAATTTTCACATCATTTTGAACTAATTCTGAGCATATCTGGGAGTTTCCTCCTAGGTTTCTAACATAGCTAAAGAAGGCCTTATGATTGTCTTTAGAGTCCTTGGCGATTTTTCTCTCAAAATTTGCCTTGGATGATTTTATGAGAGCTCTTAGTTTTTACTTATAATGATCAAAGGTGTCTTACCTTTCAAGGATTTTGCTCTATCTTGTAGTAGCTTCCTCCTTTTGTTGTAGAGCTTGTTTATGGCTGGGGTCCACCAGACTGGACGCTTGCCTTTGGTACAGAGTGTCTTAGTTTTGTTTGGGATTGCCTGATCCATGCAGTCCTGTAGGTGCTGGTAGAAGGCATTTGTAAGTGATTCAGCGGTTTGAGTAATGTTTACCACTGGCTCAGGGGCCTTAAAGGAGACCACACTAGTTTTTAGAAGTGTGAAATCGGCTTTTGAGAAGTTTTTCACTGTGGTCTCATTTGTTTCAGGTGGGGCGGGATGAGGACCTCCAGCAAGATTAGTTTATGATCTGATCTCACCAGTGAGGGGTATACTTCGGTGTTGAACATTTTGATCCCATGTTCGTGATGATGAGATCAAGTATGTTTTCTCCTCTTGTGGGGATGGTGACTAGTTGTTCCATGGCATTTGAGTTTATGAACTCCAGGAATCTTTGGGTTAGAGTGTTCGGGCTTGAGTAGTGTTCCCAGTCTATATTAGGGTAGTTGAAGTCACCTAGTATGATGGTGTTTGGAGATACATTTATCCCCTCCAATGTTTTCAGGAAGGCCATGTGAGGTTCCTGAGTTTGAGAGGGTGGCCTGTAACATGCTACAAATTGCAGAGCAGTCTTGCCTATGGTTAATTGCACCTGGATGGTCTCCGATGCATCGTGCGTTGCCACCAACCTTGAGGTGTTGGTGTCCTTTATGAATATGGACACCCCCCCTCCTTTCTTGTTGTTGTCCGGATTTTGGGGCCGGAACGCATGATATGAGGTGAAACCTGTTAGTGCTGGGGTGCTCTCAGGAGCCTTGAACCAGGTTTCTGTCACAGCACAGACATCGATGTTCTCCATATTGAGAAGGGCCTCGAGTGCGTGCATCTTGAGATTGAGACTTCTGGCATTGAGCAGCATTACCCTTAGTTTTTTTCCTTTTTGGTGTTCTAGGGTGGTAGGTTTTGAATTTGAGCCTTGCCTAAAAAAGGCACTATGGGGGTGGCAAGAGCCTTTGCCAATATCCGGAGGCCCAGGGGTGACAGGTGCAAGCCGTCCCTTGCGAAGCAGCGTGGCTTGTCCAGCATGTCATTCCAGGCAGACAGACATTGGATCCCCTTTGAATGACACCAGAATTTAAGCCAATTATTAAAGCTGATCATCTTATCACTGTATTGTGGCATCATTCTAGGTGAAGGTAGGATACTGCTCAAGGTCAGGGTCATACCTGCCTGGGCTACATAATCAGAGAGCTCCTCGATGTCCCTTTTCATGTAGTCCAAGGAGGTACTTCTCAGGTCATTGACACCAGCGTGGACAATGACTGAGTCATACTTGTACCTGCTGTTGAGAGACCTGAGTGCTTGCGTTATGTGGCGGATTCTAGCGCCCAACAGGCAGCTTACTGTGACCTTCTCCTTACTCAGTCTGGTGAGCGGGACGTCAGTGTTTCTGACTATGGAATCACCAATGACAAGTGTGTCTGGCATTTTGTTTGGCCTTAAGGGCTGTGACTGTTTGACACTCTGACTGTGTGGTCTATGTGTTGCATGTGTTGGGTCGTGAGGTGGTAGTTGTTTGGGTGTCTGCTTTGGTGGCCTCTGCTGTTTGGTAAATTTTTGATCAGAGCCTCCGAGTATGTCTTTGTGTGAGTATGTGTATGATTTGAAGTTGTGATGGTACCATGTGTGACTGGGTATGTATTGTGTGTGGTTACCTTCTCCTCCTGTCTGGTCTTGCCAGTCCTATGTTGAGAGAGCTCAGCCTCCAGTTTGTCCGTATAGTTGCATCTCTCGCATGTATTTGTGTTTTGTGGGAGAAGGAGAGGATTGTCTGTGTACATGAGGCAATTGTAACATTGCCTCAATATTCCCAGGTTCACCAGTTGAGCTGGAGAGGACACTAGCAACTGATCCCTCGACATACTAGAAGTAGTAGATAAAGAGACTTTCAAAGGACTCCGGGGGAAGTGGGTTTTAGGCTGGTGGGGTACTATCTATAATAAGAGTGCTTTATCAAGGTGCAAGTACTGTAGGAGTAAGTGCTAGGGTTTACAGATAGAGAATAGTCTACTTGGGAATCAAGTAGAGATGAACTTTTCAGTTATAGGATATGCTAGTTAGATCAGCAGTACAGCTCGAGGAAGGTAGTTCTAAGGGAAAATTTGAAGAGTGGAATTTAGATGGCCCGAATAGTTTAACCTTGTTTAACCGCCGCTGCTCTTGTGTGCAACAGTGGCAACTCAGCTAACGCGTTTAGCATGTTTTATAGCAGGGGCTGAAGGGAGCTAGGAATTGGCCCAAACGACCAATGGACTACTAGTTTCTGGCTGAAACTTCACCAAATCGGACAAAAGGCGCTCAGTGCTTCCACTCCCACTGGTAAGCAAAGAAACTTCCCTCCTTCCTAATAAGGCAATGGATCAGTAACAGGAACTAAAACAAAGCCCAGGGATCAGCAACTCTGAAACTGGACTACTCTAGTTCAGTAAGGCGGAAAACAAGAGATTTTTTGTTTTATTACAGAGATAAGGAAAAACAGACAGTAAATGCTATAAATGCTGTAAATCGGCTAGCACACTTTAGTGTGTAGCCTACAGAAACAATTTGCAACAATTAGTAACTTAAAGTGCAATAAACAGTGTAAAATGCAGAAATCACTTAAAGTAGCAGTAAAACAGGCGAAATGCAGTCGCTAGCTTAATAACAGTGGGAAAGCCACAAAAAATACTTATATCTGGTAGAAAGTCACTCTTTTAGCTCTCTGCTGCTTGGATCACTCTGTAGGCCACCACGAGGATCTGTGCTGAGTTGGTACAAGCTGGAAAACGTGTGTTTAGCGTGTTTTATAGCAGGGGGCTGAAAGGAGCTAGGAATTGGCCCAAAACGACCAATGGACTACTAGTTTCTGGCTGAAACTTCACCAATTCGGACAAAAATGCTGCTCAGTGCTTCCCACTCCCACTGGTAAGCAAAGAAACTTCCCTCCTTCAATGGATCAGTAAAACCTTTAATCTGTGAAGCTCTTTCCACTGGTGAGAACCAAACCTTGCACCTTCTGATTGCCAAGCATATACCTTAACCACTGCACCACCTGGCTTTGCAGATGTTAGGGGTTCTATACCCACACATGTTGGTTGTGGATGTTTTGTGTGTGTCTCACTGTCTGTGTATGGAGCAATGTACTTTAGGCTAGTCACACACAGCACATTTAAAATGGCCTACTTTGGCAATCCTGCTGATGTCATTCATTGTGAAATACACCTTTGGGGAAGGAGTTCCCTAGTAATCCCCATGGTGTGTCCTATATCAGTTCCATGCTGTAGTGTGATATAGACTTCTGTTAGGAGTTCTATACCCACACATGTTGGTTGTGGATGTTTTGTGTGTGTCTCACTGTCTGTGTAGGGAACAATGCATTTTAGGCTAGTCACACTCACTACAATTCAAATGTCCTACTTTGGCAATCCTGTTGATGTCATCCAATGTGAGCTACACCTTTGGGAAAGGAGTACTCCAGTAATCTCAAAACAAAGATCACCACTCCAACTAGGAACTGTCCGTTACAAACCAGGAAGCAAGTAGTAAAAAAACACGTTCAGTTCCAACGCAAAGGCAGAAGACAATGATGAAATCCAGAGTACTAAAACACGATGATATTTATTAAATGAAACACAGGAATGAGCGCTTTCGCGTAACAATACGCTTCTTCAGATCACCACATAAAGAATAACAGCCATATTTATACATATCTGATTATCTTAAATGGTCCAATTAATTCAAACCCTCCAATGAACAACTAAGAAGAGATTATTCACAGGAGGTTAACCCTCTATGAACCAGATCACAGTATTGTAACCACTTCAAGCTTTCAAGTCAGATTATCTAATGCAGTTATATATATATGTATATATATTCAAGTAAAAATATTCAAGTAAAAATATGTATATATAAAATGTACATATAAAATAAGTGCAATTAATAGCTCAATAGCTTGAAGATATAAACATAAATAAATATATATATAAATATGAATATATAAAAAACTTCATGTTAATTTGACCTAGACAGACATAATCGTCCAAAAGCAGGAAAACTAATATACAATATATACATACTATATTTAATATAGACTAACTTATCGATAAAATATATATATATATATGAATGTAATAATAATAAAAAAATAAAAATGAAGTAAAAATAGAGATGAAACATATATAACAGAATATGACATAAAACATAAAAGTAGACCATAATTCATAGTATAAAAATGAATAAATACCAAATACATAATATAAATATCTTATTATCTACGGGCCTTTAATATGGAACGTAATGAAATATACGTATTTAGGCCCAGTGGATAATGAGCTCTTAGTCTAAATATCCACTCCAGTTCTTTTTGTTCCAAGTAACTCAGATAATCACCTTTCCTCTGCCCAGGTGGTACAATCTGGAGTACTCTGAACTCAAAGCCATGATCATTATAGCTAGAAACATGCTTAGCCAAAGCGTTCAGCATATTCTTTTTCCTTATGTCGTAGACATGGTCATAAATACGTTGTTTAAAACTCCTTTTAGTCATGCCTACGTAAAATGCTGAACATGTGTGGCATTTAGCTAGATAAACTAGCCCCGAGGTATTACAGTCAGCATAGAACCTAGGGCTAAAGGAGAAATCTAACACTGGATGTATAAAATCTTGTTCCCTAGATATATATCCACAATAATTGCACCTTCTACAAGGATACGTTCCCCTTTCTCCTGACATGGCCTCTGTCGATGAAAAATTAATCTTGCCTGTATCATGATCTATGCATAGGATCCTTTTTAAGTTTTTATTATTCCTATACATAAAACCAGGGCTGGAGCCTACTATATCTGATGTTCTATCATCCAATGTTAGGACCCCCCAGTGTCTAGAGATAATTCTCCTAATTGTTGCACTGTCATTCGTATAGGTAGTAACAAACATAGTTCTATCATGGGTCGTTGTCACTATAGGAGCTGATTTTTTAATAGCCATGATACCAGAAGGTACATTATAATCAGCATCGTATATCTCTCCCATTATTTCCATCTTAACCTGATTAATTAACTTAATATCATAACCTCTTTCCACAAAAATTGACTCCATCTCTTTTACTTGGAGCTTTAGGTCCATAGGATCTCTACAAAGCCTTTTAAGCCTATGAAACTGGCATTTTACTATCCCCTTGAAAACATGCCGAGGATGCATGCTGTCAAACTTTAGGATAGTATTTTTCCAACAGGCCTTCCGGTAGAGGGTGGATGATAGTCTACCACCCTTAATGCTAAGGCTGATATCCAAGAAATTAATACTATCATACGAAGTTTCCACAGTAAATCTTAAATAGCCTGTAGTGGTTTCTAGATATTCTACAAATGTACAAAGGTCATGTTCACTACCATCCCAAATATATGTATATATTGTATATTAGTTTTCCTGCTTTTGGACGATTATGTCTGTCTAGGTCAAATTAACATGAAGTTTTTTATATATTCATATTTATATATATATTTATTTATGTTTATATCTTCAAGCTATTGAGCTATTAATTGCACTTATTTTATATGTACATTTTATATATACATATTTTTACTTGAATATTTTTACTTGAATATATATACATATATATATAACTGCATTAGATAATCTGACTTGAAAGCTTGAAGTGGTTACAATACTGTGATCTGGTTCATAGAGGGTTAACCTCCTGTGAATAATCTCTTCTTAGTTGTTCATTGGAGGGTTTGAATTAATTGGACCATTTAAGATAATCAGATATGTATAAATATGGCTGTTATTCTTTATGTGGTGATCTGAAGAAGCGTATTGTTACGCGAAAGCGCTCATTCCTGTGTTTCATTTAATAAATATCATCGTGTTTTAGTACTCTGGATTTCATCATTGTCTTCTGCCTTTGCGTTGGAACTGAACGTGTTTTTTTACTACTAGTACTCCAGTAATCTCAGTGGCGAGTACTATAACTGTGTAGTGCTGTAGTGTAATAAACTAGTTAAATAAGGGTTCTACTCCCAGACATGACAGGTGTATGTGTGTGTGTGTGTGTGTGTGTGTGTGTGTGTGTGTGTGTGTGTGTGTGTGTGGGTGTGTGGGTGTGTGTGTGTGTGTGTTTGTAACACATATCCTGTGTGGAGGTGGTTGTGAGTGTGTGACACCAGTGGCTAATGTGGAGCGGGTTGTGCATATTTCTTATACGGTGGCCAAACTATATATCACAATGTCCACCATACAGGGATAACAGATGTGAAATAGCTGAGAGGCTGGGGTGTAAAGCTGTACCCATACATGTGACATCAAGGCCAAGCAATCACAGTTAGCAACCCCAGTATTACTCAGACCACACTCTCAACCCATGTCTCATACACACACACACACACACACACACACACACATGCCTAGGCAATAGCCAATATGTGGGTAGTACACTGCATATTGGCCAGTGATAGTAACTATGGGGTGATAGCTGTGGGCTACAGAGTGCATGGCACCCTGTCCATCTGTCCAATATGCACATACATGCAGACAGTGCACCTTCCCCATGTTCCCCAATGGACACCTAAAACACCTGTGGTGCCATTACATGTGACCCACAAAGATCATACCATGCCTGACAACATGCCCTGTATTGACAGATGCCGCTGACACCAGGGAATGCCATTAACATGCTATCAATTTAGGTGCAGGGTAAACCTGTTTCCCATTACCAGTTCCCGCCACATGTGGGCAAGACTGGCACATTTGATGATAACCTGTGTTCACAACATGGGTCAGACACCCCAAGTACAGTTCCACATGTCACTGTGCATGCACATGGGAGGTGTGCACATCCCAGACACTGTCCATGTCATGGACTAAGGAACACATACATGGAAAGTGATGCACAGCATTGGCCACACACAATAGTCACCCAGGTGACTGGATGGGTGATACAATACTGACCTGTGTGGGCAAATGCAGACACTACAGCCCTGAGCTACAATGCACACCAATGTCATGTGGACTGATGCCAAGGTATACCCATCGCCTAGCCTTGTACAGCCGTCTGGCACAGTCGACCACCACACACCCATGCAGACATGCACCCATGCATGTCAGTACTGGCACACTGCATGTTTGTTTGTGTGTTGTATGGTACATATGTTCACATCCACACTCCCTGCAACCCCCATGGGCATACTGAGGCATGCTGTCTGATGTCAGACACCTCCCCATACCCTTTGCCCATACAACCCTGTGTGACCCGTGTGGTGCATGTGATACCTGCACAGTGATGTGTTGTGGCAATCCCACTACTGATGTGTTGTAATCCAGGCTCTGCCAAGTGTGTCAGTGTGGCTGCGTCCCTGTGATAGTGTGGCTGCATTGATGCTGGCACCTGTTCATGCAGACAGGCACATGTATGTCACCTACTGCATAGCTACCGTATCCCTGTTGCAGATGCCAGTCACCATCCCATATATGTTCTGAGTGTTCCATGACAGGTAACCCTTGTGGTGCATCCAGTAACTGCATAGAAGTGTGATAGCACTACATAGTCGTCAGGGGTTTGATACCCTGTGCTGGTAGGTGTGTGATACAAACATGCTTAAGTTTTACTCTCCCACCACTCCCTGACTTGTCTTTGCTTCTGTCTACCTCTCCCTCTATGGTGGATGTGGAGACCTACACCTGCTTTGCTTGGCAGCAGCATATGTATTTTAAGTAATGCTCATGATCAGCTATGGCCTCTGCATGAATTGTAGCCCTCCCCTAGCTGATTGCATGTGGAACAGCTGTGGTAACATTCCCATAGCCAATTGCATGGAAACTCACTCCAATATCTAGGAACATCATGTTGGTGTTGGCCCTTTTCATTCACTGTGAGCAGGACTAGATCTGTTGTTTGGCAAACAGCATCTCAGATGGATTGGGGATTTACCTCTAACAACATACACTGTGGAAACAGGGCAACACACAGGAGGGGGATGTGCCTGACCTGACTACATACTGTAAGTGCTGCTATACTTCATTTGGAGTACTGTTGGTTTAACAGTGTGTGTGTGGATATGACTGTACTACATGTTTCAATACCTGGCATGTCAGTTCCATGTTTATGAGGAATCCCCATCTGCAGGGTCATCTGCAGACAGGGCAGTGTGTTGTTCCTTTGGTTATATGTGTTACCAACGGAGCATCTATCTGTGGACTGCAGAAGGTAGTGTGAGGATTGCAGTCTGTAGATGGTGAAAGCCGTGACAGTTACTGGCTTCTTATCCCTCATAGGCATATGTTGCAACAAACCCTGTTACAACAGTAAATGTATGAAGTTATCACAACAACATGTTATTATTGGCCCTGTCTATGTGCTTCCAGCCACAACTCTATCAACCTGTGTGTACGTATGTCGTGCATGAAGTGGTGCATATGTGCTGTACACCATAATTAGTGTCATCATATCTGATTTCAAGCCAGTGAGATATCAGACTGCTACACATGTTATATACAGTAGGGGTTATATTTGATGACATAACCTGGATGTTCTGTGAATGCTTGTACAGTACTGAGGTCAGTGTACTTATGGTGAATGTCGACAGTGTGTATATTGTTAATATGTACTTTAGCCTGTGTACAGACTGTGGTAGATGTCATTGTTTTAGGTCCCGTCCTATTTAATGTTACATGCTGCTCCACTGTATTGTACAGTAGTGGTGTACATGTTTGTAGGGCCATACACACACATGTCCCATACCACAGACAGCCATCAGACCAAACTGTGTAGCAGCCCAGTATATGTAGGGTCAGTCGGTGAGTGGCACATATGAGGATGGTGTCAAACAGATAGTACATATACTGTTATATTATGCTAGCTTAACAAATGTGGCTGTGGTTGTGTTCACATTGGTTGTGGTCATGCACTGTCACACAGGTGTATCTTACCCTGTGCTGTGACATGCCTGTAGAGCCAGCTATATATATGCAGGTACGTATGCATTCCTCCATAGAAGATGTAGGCCAGTGTTGAGCCAGTCTGCCTGTAGCCTGCACAGTGCATTGTTACATGCCTAGCAGCTTAGTGTACTTACCCAGTGAGATGTCATGTGCAGATACTTGCCAGATTTACTGCTGCCGGGCCTCCCTTAAAAGTCATGTATGTCAGACAGAGCAGTGGGATGCTGTACAGATGTATGTCAATATCTAGTGGATGGTATGTGGCCGTGGCACCCCAGTACCAGTGGTTATTATGTGTCAGGCCAGACAGGGGTGTGTGAATGCATAACCCATGGTGCCAAATGTATTCTAGTCGTTATGTGTTATACCCATCTACGTGGCTGTCTACATCCATATTGTCAGGCATGGTACACATGTTTATCACTAAGGGGTTATGTGTATACCTCTGGACTGTACAGAGTGTGTCAGAATGTCCACATATATTGGCCAATATCTCTGCTGCAGTCCACAGGGGCATTACGTGCTAGCAGTGGTACTTCACTATGATGTCCTTAGGATGTCTGTCAGTAGCCAATGGCACACATGTTATAAGCAGATGTGACCTCCAACACACACCATGTCTGTGAAGACAATCCCAATGACAGTAGGAATAGTCTACTAATATACCTGCTATACATACCTGACATCCCCTTGCACTATGATTGTGGGACTATAGAGGCTGGGGTAGGGCTACACTCCACGTCCAGGACATATGGTGGAAATATATGTACATATTATTATCATGATAGCCAAATATATATTACACATGTGTAGTACTTCCAATCATCACTTTCATGGCAACCACCTACTCTAACCCCCTACATCATGTGGGCGTGGTCCCTTTACATTGCCTGTGTGATGGACATCCTTCCTGTGTGTAGGCATCAGTGTTACAGACAGCAGGTAGCAATACCTCTTACAGGAGAACTGGCACACTCAGGGCAGCTACATATTTGTAGGAGGTTCATGAACTACAGACAGCATGTGAGTAGAGTTGTATTATGCTTTGTATAGTACTGGTGTTACATGATGCATGTGTACATATTACTTTATCTTGGAATTTAGTCTATCTGCATAGCTCTCAACTGTGGGCCTATCCTCTTGGCGGTAAGAGGTGTGCCTATCATGTGTTGTCTGTCCACCACACAGGTCCTGTGTCAGATATTTCACTGGCAGTGTGTGTGTTGAGTGCTATCAGTACATGACTACATCCATTTCTGTTTCTAACCTCAATTCCCTGACTAAGGGTATGTTGCAGACTATCCTGTAACACCAGCAATGTGCTTAGTTTATGGCAACAGTTCTCCACATTTGTGCTGTGTTCCAGCCTCTGTCCTCCACTTACATACAAAACTTTGCACATATGACATGCTGTCGGGGGTTGTTCCATAGTGGGCTGTGAGTATATCACACAGCCATTGCTGCCATCAGTCCACTGTTGTTGTATCCCCCACACATACGGTGGGGCTGGGGCCATATATGTGTGGGTGTCACCTACACAATACATGTGTGTTCTAATGCACTCCAGAGGCCAGTGTATGTAACAGTGGTATATGGCCCTGTATTATTGAGTCTGGGGGGGGAAGCACCATAAATGACCTAGGCTGTTAAAATTGTGGGGGTATCAGGGGTGAGCTGCCTTAAGGTATCTGGATGTACAGTACCATATAATTCACCTATATTTACATTACTTACATAAATTGGGTTAATGCAAGCCTACTGCCTCCTGCCATACAGACTGTTCTGTTTGTCAGTGTGCATGTGATGATGTCAGTTATGCCTTGTTATGTAACAGTTACAACCCATGTGGTCACATGACGTCTTTACCACCTAGTGATTTTGTACACAGTGTAGATAGAGGCTGCTGAACTATACACCTGCATTACATATTGATGATTGTTTGGTATCCTGTGGCACAGTCTGTCCTCACTATTGTACAATTTGAAAGGTTTGGCCTGTACAGTAACAGTTGTGAACCTTTCCAGACTATGGTATTAATATAACTTTTTCACAGTTGCATTACTCTGTTTATATGGATGTCAGTGTCTTAACAGCTATATGACATGGCATATAGAACTGTAATAGTATACAATTAAAGGTATTCCATTTCTGCAAACCTGTGTGTGGTGTTTTCCCTGTGACCTCTCTGTGGGTATATGTTGCAGGCAACGATTTTCATTCGTATGGGTGGCCCATACAGTGTTAAGTTGTTCAGGTATTAACTGTAGGCATAGTGGCTATTCTATATTGTGTGCACCTTCTACATATGTATCTTACTGTACATATATCTGCGTGTGTATGTGTAGTCACATTTATATATATATATATATATATATATATATATATATATATATGTGTGTGTGTGTGTGTGTGTGTGTGTGTGTGTATATATATATATATATATATATATATATCTGCATATCTGTGTCTGTGTATCTGTACCCTGGGGATATTGATGGCTTCCACATTTTGCATTTCCTATGGGAGGCAGACTGTACTGCATGATATGCTACCAATACCCGCCTGACCTCATACAGTTGGGATGTAGTACTGCTAAAATATTGTGCCCATGTCGTGTCAGGTCCTGGTTATGGGATCTGCAACACTTGGTAGTGTATTGCAGAGTGGATGTGTTTGGCTGTGGGGGTGGGATGCCTATTCGTACAAGCCATATAGTGTGGGCCCTCTCAACCCCATTAACGGTGCATGTGGACATATGTGTTTTTGTTAATCTGCCATTGCTATCTACAGATGTATGGCCATATATACCTATACATATATATATGTATATATATATATATATATATATATATATATATATATATATATATATATATATATATATATACACCTATGTCCATATACACCTATGTCCATATATACCTACATAGATATATATCTGTGTACACATATGTAACTTGCTGTGTATATATATATATATATATATATATATATATATATATACATATATAGATATGTAGTATCTGTTTAGATATTAGTATATTTACATACACATACATCTAGATGTTGGTATACATTCTCTGCAATGTTGCATGACTGGACTGGATGATGTGTTTCTGAAAATAATGGAATCATTTGTATCTGCCATGGCTTAGTGGTAAATCCCGTTGTCTATGGTGTGCATGGTCCTGGGCTCGAGCCTTGCAGGAGCTGTTTATTTTCTTGCTGGGCAGAACACAGGCCGTTGGATACAGAGTGATTAAGGCACTTTAAAGCAGTTGTAAACGGGTTTGCACGGGTTTGTGTGGAGGTAAGCACTGCTCACTTCCGGTCACAGTTTCTTATACTCAGTAAGCTTCTACATTGCTTAAGATGTGTGGGCAGTGGTTACCCCTGCACAAACAGGCTTAAACCCACTTACTGGTGCTTAAAACTGCTTACTCATGCTTACCCCAGCACTAATTCTTTAAAAAAAAATGAAAAAGGGTTGATAGGAAAGTGGTGAAAAAGGGGCACAAAGAGGGAAAGACAGTAGGGAATTTAACTAGGGATGTGCAGGAAGGATGCAGGGAAGGTCCACAGCTGCCCATTTCTTCTACAGCAATAGCTGTGCATATACACTGAATTTGGAGGTAAGTTTGGAAACTCAAACCCTTGGGAGAGGGGTGAGGACAACAACAATTCATTGGGATGCCAATTAGACCAGATTACATGTACACATCTGTGAAATGGACAGCTATGTATGGGGCAAGATTTTTTACTGGGAAGAGATTGCCCTTTTTTTTCAGGTAGGACTGGGATGTTGGGGAGGAGTAGTAGGTATATTTGCGGAGGTAGGTTGGGTAGGTTAACAGACAAGACACACAAGATGCATACAGGGGCAGTATATGACACATGTGGGGGGTAAACACCTTGATGTGGAGGCGTGTTGTGATATCAGAAGCCCACAAGCCCCCTAGTGGTAACAGTGGGACTGAGGTCCCCACCCATGGGCAGTTACCACTGCACCTTCACAGCCTGAAGGTGGCTGTGCTGGGGGCTCAGCCACAGAGCCAAGCTGACTCTCTAATCATGACACATGGCCCTCAGGCTGGCATAGAAGATCACCGACCTGGATGTTGATCGCTCTACGCACCACGACCTCAACCTAGCGACTGGTGACAGGTGCCTGTCCACGCCCACTCCCAGGGGGGGTGACATCCATCCCCTGAGGCAGCTCCACCTGAAGGTGGTGCAGGACCAACAGACAGGGAGGTGCAGGGTTGGGCCCCAGACATGCTGGTGCCCGGTGTCTCGGCCAGCTGAGGTGGGAAAGGTGGGTCCACTGGGACCGGCCTTCCAAAGTATGCTATAGTGTTTAGATTTCAGCATCATATATGGGTTAGTAATAGTCAGCACATTCCAGGGTTAGATATAACAGCATGCATAGATATTCCCATTAACCCAGATACCAGATACGGAACAGTTGCATAGCAAACAGAACACATGCATATATGGGACCACAGTGGTAATACGAACAGCATGCAGGTACTTTGATGGCACCATGCCAACAATGTTGGAATAATTCAATATGGCACATGCATGGGAACCATTAGAATATTTATCAAATGATTGGTCATTATCAGAGTTAGTACATACCAGTTGGGGTGGGTATGTTAATTATTGTTGGAGATAAGGTAGGGCGAGAGAAAGATGTCAATTAATAAGTAGTATATTCCTGTACTCCACATTACTTTCCTAGTCAATGCTGTTATCTGAACCTTACAAGTCTTACTACACTACCCTATATACCTATATTGGACACTGATATGGCTGTCAACATCATTACACATGAGCCAGTTTTACCTGCAGTATACAACTCTTACCTGGTATACCTGTGGAGGGAATGTTTGTTAGCACTGACTAACTGTTTGTACACATACAGCCGGATTCCAAGTTGATGTTTTGCACTATGCTATCCAACTCTTTCTGCACAGACTCTGGCCATGTGTTGACCACATGCTGGTATGCCTGGACATATCTAGAATATTGCCCTCTTCCACCTTTAGTGACCTGACACAAACATATACATGCTTTCCTCCACAGTTATATTATGTAGCACAATGTGGGTGATAGTGATCAGTGATACTTTATTATTCAGAGAAACTGCAACACTAACAATCCTCTACAATACCAGGGTGGACGGTACCACTACAGGTTATATTGGTCTGTATTTCACAGCACAGTGTTCGTATCCAACATACCTGTGGGAGCAATGTTTGTTAGCACTACCTGACTGTTGCCACACTAGGTTCCTGATTACACATTGGTATTATGCACATACATCTCACTCTGTTACTGTACACACTCTGACCACAAATTAACAGGTCAGGGTGTAAATGGGACATACGTGGCTTCTTGGTCACATAAGGTATTGGGGAGTTGCTAGTGTGCCAGGTTTGTTGTCATAGATGTGTGTCAATCAGTTGTATTTCCTGTTTGTTGTCTATACATATGGGATCATCCCACTGATTTCCCAGGGGGCAGGTTGATAGGCATTAGATATGGGCCACTTTAATAGACAGTCTGGACATATCTGTACAATTGTGGTGTATAATTCTGTATGCAGACTACTACCACTGGCAGGATTCAAACCGTGGCTTTGTGTGCTAATAAAACAGTTCACATCTCAGTTGTATGTGCTATTTGGGTTTTGTTGCCTGCATTTCCCCTGTTTGCTGTCTATGTGTCTCTCATTTGTACTAAATGGCCTCTGGAGATTGCACCTGTCATATACAGGCATTCCTACACATTCACATTATGGTGCATGGTGTGGGTAACAGTGCTTAATACTACAGTACTATTACATGATTGCAAATCTACATTACCATATGATACCAGAATATACACATACAGTCCAGCAGTTAGACCTGCTTTTTCAGGGTATTACACTTTTATTGCCATACTAAAAATATGAGACTCTTCCTGCCATATTCTGTAGTGTATGGAGTACTTGCCTTGAAAAATACAGGTTTTATACTAGCAAGTACTTTACTACTACTTTTATTTTTATTTCCTATGACAGTAAAAACATGAGTATTACTAACCGGCCTCGCGTTGCAACCAGGCCAGGTGGCATTCGCAGCCAGCTCCATTGCAGATGTGGGGGACATAAGAGGAATACTTAGCCATACCTATCCATGATATACCTGAGCTGGCAATTATTAAACAGGTAGTGGACTGATACTTACGCACAGCTGAGACATCCCCTGATGCTCTAGCCTCTTGGAACCACTCCTCCAAGAGGTCCCCCTTCTGCCGCTTCAGGTCGGCATAGTGGTGCCTGACCTGCTCACCAGTTCAGGGTATGCCAGTGGCACTGGTGAGGTCACGGGTGAGATAGTCCCAGGCCTTTGCCTTATATTGGGAGCCCTGGTACTGGCCCTGCAGCAGTCTCTGTGCATGGTCTTTAACTAGGAGTCCAGCCATGACCTTGGACTCCTTGATACACCAACGCTGCGCCCGGAAGCGCACTCCTTCTCCCCTTACTGCCATAGTGCCTGCAAGGGGAAGCTACAACCAGTTATGAGCTGTATTCCCACCTCTTGAGTTTAAGTAGGGCCAATTTCCCACACTTTTCTGTGATTGGCCAGTTTTGAAAAGGCCAAGCTATGGGCAAACCTGCTTACCTAGGGTTGGCATTGTTTAAAGGGGTATACCACTGGGCAAAAAGAGTTTGCTGGTCTACACATTGCTCACACCTCCTAAGATGGCCTGTGCAATTCTTGGTGTTGCCTACAGTAGACATTCATTATAATGCCTTTTTGGCATTGTGTTATTATTCATTACACCTTATATGTATGCCTAGTATCCCTGATTGATGTGTACGTACACTCTGTGGGGTCCTTGTGTTTTATTGGGGACTTCAACACTCTATTACAAGTACACCTCACTTTTGGACTTACTGCTGTACTCTACTTCACATGTTTATGTTATGTAGTCGGTTATGGCACATATGACTGTATACTGATGTCTTTCACAGGTTCAGTTTGGTTATACTATGGTGAGGACATGTTTACTACTTCCTCATTCCTCTGTGCTTCTGTGATGGCTTGGTAGATAGCTACTTGGACTATGGTATATAGAGTCCTGGGTTTGAGACCTGCATGGCCGTTTGTTTTGTTGATGGGCAGACAAAGGCCCATTGGGTACAGAGTGATTAAGTCACTTTAAAGCAGTTGTAAGCGGGTTTGTGTGGTGGTAAGCACTGTTTATTTCAGGTTATAGTTTCTTGCATTCAGTTAGCTTCCACTTTGCTCAATCTGAATAGGCAATGCTTACCTCCACGCAAACACACTTAAACACACTTACTAGTGCTTACATATGCTTACTACTGCTTATCTGTGCTTACACCTCCTTACTACTGCCTTATTCATTATGACACTGACTCTTCACATGTGATTTCCAGCAGTACTCCAGTACATAAATATGTTATTTAGTGGGTTTTTCAATAAAAATATTGGTTGTACCATGTTTTGCCATGTAAAATAGACTGTGCTGCAGTGGGACTCAAACCGAGAATGCCTGCTTGTTAGGTGAATGCTCTGCCCACTACACTATTGCTGTGCTGCTTCATTTGCATATATCTTCCTTGTTATCCTCTTCAGCCTTTTAAGCTGCTTTAACCGTAGCTAAGCAATGGGCACACCCGCACACCTACGGTTAGCTGTACTCAGATTTAAAAAAAAAAAATAAAGGGGTTTCTTCTTTTGATTTTTCTGTCCTGTTGCTGTTGTACACATGGGGGACTGTTGGTGGGGATATGCGGGCACCTATGAGCGGTCTTGCTCATTTATTTCCACTTTCTGCTGTTCTACATTGCAGAGGTGTGTTTATTCTGAGAGCTCTGCTCTCAGACATGCCCTCTGCACTCGTACACACTCCATGTAAGCCTGGAGGTCAGGCAGTGTGCTTTCATTAATATGCATGGTGTGCTGCTGTCCTCCTCCTACATGGGCACTTCCATGCAGGACTACACTAGTCCTGCATGGGAGATTAGTGAATCCGGGTGATAGTCTTTCTAAAGCTTCTTAGACTTGTGGCGCACTACCTGATATGTATAAATTACTCATTACTGGCTGGTTTAATAAGTTATCTAAACAGTGGAAAGACTATACTGCTTATTATGATGTAAATACTAATAATTACAGCTACTATACATAAATGTATATATATTAAGGGTCTATATTACATCACCGAATGCTTAAAAATGTGAACGTGATTAAGCGACCCTATGTAAGCGAAAGCTTACAATATCAAACTGTTAGAACACTGTTCCAACAAAAAAAAAAAAAAAGAAAACACTTTATAACATTACATTAAGTGGGGAGCTTTGCCCCCCACAGCCTCCAATGTGGGGGGGGGGCTGCACCCCCCACACACCCCCTACTTAAATATACCAACTCTGAGACCGCACTACAGTGCTGAAAATGGCAAAATACCGAAGCGGCCAAGCAAATTCTTTCCCAGGGAAAGAATTCGCTTAAATGCCGCTTCAATATTTTGCCGTTTCAGTATTCTATGTTCGACCAAGATGCATTTGAAAGAATGCATCTTCGGTCTTCTAATAGGAACCCTATATTAAGTATTTAAATGTAATGTACTGGAATTTTGTCTGGAGAGTCAATCAAGACATGAATTATATTGCACATGATGACCTAAGTCTAATGCAATATAGCAAAGTCAATAATAGAGATATGTTATACTGCAAGTTTTCTAGCTTAATGGGAAGGATGCAAACTATAAAATATGGATAACATTTTAAGATAACCAGTAATGTCAACTGACTTGGCTGCAAGGTTTCATGTGGTTCTTCCTGCTTCAGAAGTTACTGCTATGGCATGGACACATTCAGACTGGCTCCTGTAAATCTTTGTTATGCTACCTGGTAGTAGGGCTGTGGTGATTTTGAAAGAACCTGCCCACCTCTCATGACCTGTCACCACCTGCTAATACAAAACATGAAAGAAGCTCACTAGGAATGGATGAGTTATGAGTTAAAGAAGGACTTTATTACTGTTAGCACATTATTAAAGGAGCTCATGAAAACTGATGCGCAATCTGAGGGATCTGAAAAAAATGCCCTGGAAAAACTTCTGAATGTGTATGCAGTAGCAGACAGTTATGCCTTATTAAGACACATAGAGAAGACAATTATTAGAGTTTGATTTTCTCTCTCTCTCTCTCTCTCTCTATATATATATACACACACACACACACACACACACTATATATATATATATATATATATATATATATATATATATATATATATATATATATATATATATATATATATACACACACACATATATATATATATATATATATATATATATATATATATATATATATATATATATATATATATAGATATATAGATATATATATATATAAACAAACACTGTTTTGATGCACTGGCTAATCTCATAGATGTTTACTAAGTAATGGTTTTATATTGTACTTATCAGTGTAAAGTTCAACCCAAATCCATATCCTGATAACTCATCACTTGAAACTGCAATACACTTCAACTCTTATTTTATTGATAGCATAGCATCTCTAACCAAGGATTCCTCAGCATCTAATCCCAGCCTTGCCCAACAGCCACATATCACCACATCCACTTTTACCTTCAAATTTGTGTTCACCTCCTATATAAAACTACTCTTAAACTTAAACCATTCTCTTCTTCAGCTGATGACCTTTTAAACGATTACTTAAAAATAGCAGCCAATAGCATTGCCTATCCTGTCTCAATCCTTATAAATAGTTCATTCTACCATGTTCCCTCTCTCTCTGGAAAAAATCACACATTATCCCTCTGCACAAAGGAAGAAATTCAACAGACATTACTAACATTAGACTTATAGCAATCATCTCCCCTCGCCAAAATACTTGAAAAATGTATTCAAAAACAATTGCTAGACTATCTCCTGCAGGAAAAACTCCTATCCCCTACACAACATGACTTTTGTCCTTTCCATAGTACTAACACTGCCCTTCTAACCTATATAGATACAGTAAATAAAGCTAGAGATAATGGCAAACTAGTTTTTTCCTTATTTCTAGACTTGTCTAAAGCCTTCAACACAGTACTTCATATTTCCTCACTAGGTCTCTCACAACCCACCCTTCTGTGGTTCAAAAGCTACGTGTCCAATAGGTATCAGTCAGTAAAATGGGACGCCATGCGCCCTCCTTACCTCCCAGTCATCACCGGTGTATCACAAGGCTCTATCCTTGGTCCCCTCCTCTTTAACATTTTCAGCACCACCCTCTATACGTCAACACAACAGGCCACCCTAATACAATACGCAAACGATTCCACTCTCATTTGCACATCTGACAATGTGGTACACCTCCAAATAATTACTCAGGAAGTTTTAACAGACACTGAAACATGGCAACGTTTAACTCACAACTCATGCTTAACCCAAAAAAGACCAAACTACTACTTTTTCCCCCCAATTCCCTCTCTCATGAAAAAACAAAATTTAAAGTCCTCTCTCAATATTAAAACCATAGAAGTCACTTCTCACAGCAAATTATTAGGGGTGATAGTGGATGATAAGCTTACATTTGACCTGCATATACAAAATTGCATAAAAAATCATCAGAAACTAGGGATGCTTTACAGAATCAAACATTTCTCAACAGAGCAACTAAAACTTCACTTGCTGCTACTTATCTACTCCTCACACGTCTTTATGGCACACCCAACCTTACTGATCTCCAGGCTTCACAAAAATTTAAAGTTGAATAATGCTGTAAAAAAAGTTGCTAAATTTGTAGCAACCCATTATTGTATAGCTCTAAAAAGCCTTAATTGTTTAGAACTGCCTCATCAACTAACATGTACACAGCTTCTTACCACCTATAAAATTATTCATCATCCATCTACGTGTCCAGCACTAAAACATTTCTGCACAACTATGTTTCCAGTCTATCTACAAACCTTTCAAATCTGCTGGCATTGTCTGTACTCATACAAGATTGCTAAAGACTGGAACTACTTATCTGTATCCACCAGGTCAATATCCTCCCTCCCATCTTTCAAAACCACTCTGAAATACTTCCTGGCTAAAATCTGGCTCTGTTCTTGTTCAAAACCAGGATAAACTATATCCCTAAATCTGAACGAATACCTTTTCATTCCTTATATATCATTACTCTGCCTTGTTCACTTACTTCATTACTTCTATCAGATTCTCTTCCCTGACTTTCTCTTCAAATATACCATAAGTCTATTTCCCTCATTTCATATTGTAATTCCTGTTTGTATTGGTCTAACTTACCTTTAGTCTTTCTACAGACTATTTAAAATTTTTATAAATATTAAATGATTGTCATAACTTATATCGATTCTTAAGCAATGTTTTATATTATCTCTAATTTGTTATACTTTAAACTGCAGATGTTTTTGCTTTATTTTTGAAGATTGTAAAATTATTGTTCTTAAAATGTTTTGTAATAATTTGAAACCTTTCTCCCTAGGCCTCCACTGAAAATGGACTTCTACTCAGTCATACTTTCCTGGTAATCAAATGTCAATCACTCGGTCAACCAATCAATCAATCAATCAATCAATCAATCAATCAATCAATGTGTGATGATATCATAAGAAAAAGAACCCGAACTAATGTCTAAAAAGAGCTAGTTGCCTTGAATAGAAAGTCCAGTGGATGTACTTTTCAATATGGGGCATTCTTTTTTCAGCTGTGTGCCATATTTTGCTAAGAACATGAAGGACATCAAGGATTCCATGGAAACTGTGGCAAAAGGAAGAAGCTGTTTAACAGGATGTTGGTCATTCTTGAAACCCTTTCAGATGATTTTGCAGACTATGCATCTTTTTGCAGCCACTTACAAGCAAAGACATTTGTCTAGTACTGGTTATAGAACATTTTTTTCATGATAGACCACTACTAAGGAGATGTCAGAGGACAGCTAAGAAAGCTGCTTATTTGAAAAAATATGCTTTTACTGCAATAACATGAGAGTTTCATTTATGGGTTGTTTAAAATGTGGACATAAGATGAAAAGTTATAAATATATATACACATGGGTTGCTCTGAACTGTTCAACTGTATTGTTTAAAAAGTGTCAATGCATTTCCAAAAGCTTAAATTATTTTCACAAAAGTTCTTCTGTTCTGTATGATATTACATTGCTACTTAGTTTAGCAATACTCAAGACAATAATAGTGTATCCATTTTTATATTTCACAGTGCACTGCTTGCCTAAGTGAAACTAATTCAGGATTTCTGAAGTAATCATTTATGTGCAAAATAATTTCACTCCATACCGAAAACAAAAAAGTGTGATAATCTCTTAGGAAAACTAAAACAAAGAATTAGCCCTTAAACAACATTGCCAGACTTTTAAAAGTACTTGAATTTCAGATTCAGTGATCTGTTAGTATGTGAAGAGTGGTACTGACTTGGTGCTATGCTTTCCTCAACAGTCAAGCATCCTATTGCAGTTAAAGTCAGCTCACGGTTGACTTGAAAAGTTCAGTGCTGTTTATTGGATAACTTCAGCTCACTGTTGACTTGAAAGGTTCAGTGCTGTTCATTGGATAACTTTTGACACAGCTATTGGCTAATAGCACTGGGTGAAAACTGCTGAGAGATCAAGCCTGAAGTCCAAGAAGCAAATTGCCTAGTAAATAAAAATAAATATGTACAGATCTAATTCATATATTTTGAGCAACTGGTGCATTATCTGAACTATGTTCTATAAATGAATTTGAAACCCTGCTTGACCGAAAGATTCAAGTTATCATGTCAGTATTTTTCACCAGCCGTGATAGTTATAGCTATGGGCTGCTTCAGTGAAGTTCATTATGTCCTACCCAGCAGTAGCCTCAAATTTATTGCTTGTTTAATAAAATCTGTCCTTGTCTGTCTACTGCCTCAGTGGCATCCATTTAATGATTTATGCCTCTGTAATGTGAATAGGGTTTAAGGTTCACCTTGTCAAAGTAATGAGCTCAGTGGAGGATCCAGGATTTTGCAAAAGGGGGGTGCAGTCTGGAAAGTAGACGAGTGAGGTGGGAAAGCAGAACACCGGAGAAGGGGAAGTGAAAAGATCACTTTAACATATTCTATCAGCATGTGTGAAAACACAGCAACATACAATCAGCTGGAAATCAGTGAGAGTGGACTTAGCATAATGGTTAAGGTATTCATCTCATAAACACAAAGTGCTGGGTTTGATTCTGACCTCAGCTTATTAGCTAGACTTAAAATTACCCATCAGGGCACTTGGCCTAATATTCTCCTATGATCCAATGAACCTGGTGTGGCTGTGTTTGTGGAGGTACACAGCTCCTGTCCAGCACACAGCATATTTACAGAAATTACCAGTTGTTTTAAGACATACCTGGAAGATATGTTTGGTTACCCATGCCAAGTCACAGTTATTTTCTAACGCAAAACAGTGTAAGAAACTTCTTTGTGTGGAACATTTTCAATCCATATATATATATATATATATATATATATATATATATATATATGGTTCTACCTGACTTCGTCGACAGCGCAGAAGACCGACATCGGAATCCGGAGCTCCAGAAGATCGAAAGTGAAGAAGACCGGCCTTGAATCGCGGTGGCAGAACATCGACAATGCAGATGACAACCTCGGATGACATGAATAGGGTTTGAGGTTCACCTTGTCAAAGTAATGAGCTCAGTGAGGATCCAGGAGCAGGTAAGTGTGGAGATTGACGGTCTGTGGGGATAGGGGTGGGTTAAGTGAGTTAGGGTTAGGGAGGGATAGGGGTGGGTTAAGTGAGTTAGGAGGAACAGGCGATAGGGGTGGGTTAAGTGAGTTAGGGTTAGGGAGGCGATAGGGATGGTTAAGTGAGTTAGGGTCTCATAAGGCACAAAGTGAGTTAGGGTTTGATTCGGGTAGGTAAGCTTATTAGCTAGGGTTAGGAGTAAGGTTTAGTGTGGGCTTGTAATTTTGGTGTGCTTGTGTTGTGTGTGTGGTTTGTGGAATGGGGATGTGTTGTTTTAATAATTGTTATTGTTGTTGTAAGCAGTGTATGGGGATATGTTTGTGTACCCATGCCAATTTACGGTTATGTGTGGTTTAGTTATGGACTGTCGAATATGTGGAACATTTCGATGTATATATATATATATGTATATATATATGTCAGGTAGAACCATATATATATATAGTTAATCACCGTATTTTAAACTAGATATCTATGGATTCAAAATCTTCCACAGAGAGAAGTTTCTTACACCGTTTTGTTTTTGGACCCACTATACTTGTTTAGTGAGTTGTTTGAGACTTTGGGGATACCACAGAGATTACTTGAGTTATTTTCTAAAGTAAACCTGACATATGCATTATGATAACCTAACAGAGAGTCCCAGTGAAGATGATATCACCCCAATAATACCCTTAGTAAAGTAAGGTTCCTGTGCTTCTCCATTTTCCTTGTTTGGTCAGGGGGAAGTTTCTTTACTCACCAGTGAGAGTGGGGAGTACTGAGCTGCCTGTTTGTCCTCAGAGGAGTGGTTTAAGGCAGTAACTTGTAGTTTATTGGCCATTTTGGGTCATTTCCTGTCTTTTCCAGCCCCCTGCTATAAAGCACGCTTTAGCGCACTTTAGCGTGATTTAGCGCGGAGTTGCCACAGGAGCACACAAGAGCAGCGGCGGTTAATCAAGGTTAAACTATTCAGACTACCTAAAGTTCACTCTTCAAATTTTCCCTTAGAACAGCTTTCCTTGAACTGTACTACTGATCAAACCAGCGTATTCTTTATCTAAAAAGTTCAGCTCTACTTGATTCCTAAGTAGACTATTCTCTATCTGTAAAGCCTAGCACTTGCTCCTAAAGTACTTTTTACCTTGATATAGCACTTTTATTATACATAGTACCCCACCAGCCTAAAACCCCTTTTTCGATCACCCACATCCCCCGAAGTCTTTTCAAACTCATCTACATAAAGTTTTTGTCTATCCCTTCTAGCATGTCGAGGGATCAGTTGGTAGTGTCCTCTCCTGCTCAGCTGGTGAATCTGAGAATATTGAGGCAATGTTACAATTGCCTCATGTACACAGACAACCCTCTCCTTCTCCCACAAAACACAAATACATGTGAGAGATGCAACTATATAGCCAAACTGGAGGCTGAGCTCTCTCAACATAGGACTGGCAAGACCAGACAGGAGGAGAAGGTAACCACACACACCACAAACCCGGTCTCACATAGTACTATCACAACTTCAAATCATACACATAAACACACAAAGACATACTCGGAGGCTCTGATCAAAAATCTACCAAAACAGCAGAGGCCACCAAAGCATACTCCCAAACAACTGCCACGTCAGGACACAACACATGCAACACATAGACCACAAAGTCAGTGTGCCAAACAGTCACAGCCCTTAAGGCCAAACACAATGCCAAACACACTCGTCATTGGTGACTCCATAGTCAGACACACTGACAGGCTCACCAGATTGAGTAAGGAGAAGGTCACAGTAAGGTGCCTATCGGGCGCTAGAATCCGCCACATAGCGCAAGCACTCAGGTCTCTCAACAGCAGGTACAAGTACGACTCAGTCATTGTCCATGCTGGTGTGAACAACCTGAGACATACCTCCCTGGACTACATGAAAAGAGACATAGAGGAGCTCTCTGATTATGTAGCCCAGGCAGGTATGACCCTGACCTTGAGCAGTAGCCTACCTTCACCAAACATGATGCCACAATACAGAGACAAGATGATCAGCTTTAATAATTGGCTTAAACTCTGGTGTCATTCAAAGGGGATCCAATGTCTGTCTGCCTGGGATGACATGCTGGACAAGCCACGCTGCTTCGCAAGGGACAGCTTGCACCGGTCACCCCTGGGCTTCCGGATATTGGCAAAGGCTCTTGCCACCCCTATAGTGCTTTTTTAGGCAAGGCTCAAATTCTAAACCTACCACCCTAGAACACAAAAAAGGAAAAAAACTAAGGGTAATGCTGCTCAATGCCAGAAGTCTCAACCTCAAGATGCATGCACTCGAAGCCCTTCTCAGTATGGAGAACATCGATGTCTGTGCTGTGACTGAAACCTGGTTCAAGGCTCCTGAGAGCACCCAGGCACTATCAGGTTTTACCTCATATCATGCATTCAGGCCCCAAAATCCAGACAACACCAAGAAAGGAGGGGGGTGTCCATATTCATCAAGGACACCCACACCTCAAGGTTGGTTGCAACGCACGATGCATCGGAGACCATACAGGTGCAATTAACCATAGGCAAGACTGCTCTGCAATTTGTAGCATGTTACAGGCCTCCCTCTCAAACTCAGGAACCTCACATAGCTTTCCTGAAAACACTGGAGGAGATAAATGTATCTCCAAACACCATCATACTAGGTGATTTCAACTACCCGAATATAGACTGGGATCACTACTCAAGCCCCAACACTCTAGCCCAAAGGTTCCTAGAGTTCATAAACACAAATGCCATGGAACAACTAGTCACCATCTCCACAAGAGGAGAAAACATACTAGATCTCATCATCACGAACATGGGGTCACAATGTTCAACACCGGAAGTATACCCCTCACTGGTGAGATCAGATCATAAACTAATCTCACTGGAAGTCCACATCCCGCCCCCACCCCAGATAAAAAAGACCACAGTGAAGAACTTCTCAAAAGCCGACTTCACACTTCTAAAGACTAGTGTGGTCTCTTTCAAGGCCCCCGAGCCTGCGGAAACCATTACTCTAGCCGCTGAATCACTTACAAATGCCTTCTACCAGCACCTACAGGACTGCATGGATCAGGCAATCCCAAACAAAACAAAGACTCTTTGTACCAAAGGCAAGCGTCCAGTCTGGTGGACCCCAGCCATAAACAAGCTCTACAACAAAAGGAGGAAGCTACTACAAGATAGAGCAAAATCCTCAAAAGGGAAGACACCCTTGATCATTATAAGTAAAAAACTAAGATCTCTCATAAAAATATCCAAGGCAAATTATGAGAGAAAAGTCGCTAAGGACTCAAAAGACAATCATAAGGCCTTTTTTAGCTATGTTAGAAACCTGGGAGGAAACTCCCAGATATGCTCAGAATTAGTTCAAAATGATGTAAAAATCACTGAACCTACAGACATTGCCAACATACTGGCTGACAGGTTCAGTGCAAATCCCCCGCAAAAGGAGAGATATCTATACCAGAGGATTGTAGCCCCCCAAACATCTCAAACGCTCAGGTGAGAACTGCTCTCTCTAAGGTGAAAAACACAGCATCCATGGGACCAGATGGTGTCCCCGGTTGTGTGCTCCATGAACTCAATGAGGAACTAAACCCGCAGTTAGGGCAGCTGTTTAATCTTAGCCTCACCTCAGGATACGTACCCAAGGAGTGGCGTATGGCAACTGTGGTCCCACTTCACAAAGGCGGTGCCTCCACCGACCCTGGAAATTACCATCCCATCAGCTTGACAAGCCTGGTCTGCAAAGCTATGGAGAGGATCATAATGGAACTCATGAATAAAGACATAGGGGACTTGCAGACATTGGATCCAACCCAGTTTGGCTTTGTCAAAGGCAGATCATGCCTTTTAAACTTGGTTGACTTTTTCGAAACAGTCACCAAGGCCATTGATGAGGGCAAGGCAGTCCACACAGCCTACCTTGACCTGGCAAAGGCTTTCGACACAATACCCCACTCAGGTATCATTGAAAAACTCACCAGCTTAAATGTAAACCCATACGTCACAAGATGAGTTGCAAACTGGCTAAGTGACAGAACCCACAGGGTCAGAGTTGCTGGCGCCATGTCAGACTCAAAGCCTGTCACAAGTGGTGTCCCACAGGGCTCAGTGCTGGGCCCACTCTTGTTCGGCATCTACTTTTCAGAAGTACAAGCAAACACAGGAGGATTATGGCTGACAAAGTTTGCAGATGACTGCAAACTGGGCGCCATAGTCGAGAACACATCTGACACAGATATCCTTCAGAAGGGTCTTATAGAAACGGATAACTGATGCCAGAGCCATGGCCTAAAGTTAAACGCCAAAAAATGCATAGTCATACCCTTCAGGAAAAACAAGGTTACCCCTAGCTACCATATAGGTGGCAATCCACTAAGCACAGAAGAGGTTATCAGGGATCTGGGGACCCAGGTTGACAGTAACCTTTCGTTTGACACTCACGTTGCCAAAGTAGTTAGGAAGACCTTCTACATTGCCCACCTGATCATGAAGGGATTCACATCTAGATCAAGGGAGGTCATCGTTCCCCTGTACTCATCACTCATCAGACCAATGATTGAGTACAATGCCCCATTCGGAATGTATCTGACCCGACACCTGCAGCAATTGGAAAGGCTCCAAAAGTTCCTCACCAAAAGGATAAAGGGTCTCAAAAATATGTCTTATGCTGCCCGACTGAAGGAACTCCAGCTCTATTTAGTCGCTTACCATCTGCTCAGAGGTGACCTGTGCCTGACATACAAGGCCATGTCCAACCTGGAATTGATGAACATGCTTCACCTCAAAAAATCTAAATCCATCAGAACTACAAGGGCAAGAGACTTAAACCTTAACATGGTTATTAATAGGACGTGCTGGAGGGACAGATTCATCACCCAGAGACTCCCTATGGTGTGGAACAAAATCCCGGTACATGTGAGGCAGAGCACCTCGCTGGCTTTGTTCAAGAGAAATCTTGACCAATGGATGGGAGATCGCAGGTATACCCCAGGGATTACCTCAGTGTCACTGCTTGACAGAGGCACAGCAAAATAATGGGCATAGTATCCTTCAAACTAAAGGGGTGGTGAAAGCCACAAAACTCTGGGCTAGGCTTATAAATGCCCTTGGGCAGATAGCCTAGTATGAACCTTTGAACCTATGAACCTAAATAATGATTTATGTGAAATCAGCAAAGTTAATTTAAGTAAATAATTTTATGTGCACAAGTGAAGTTCAGTTAATTAAAAAGAGCATAGCAAGTTAAGGAAGTACATATTTTTTTATTTATTTTACATTTGTTGACCGGGATAGTACGACTGATGCATGTCCATTTTCAGCGGAGGCCCGGGGAGAAAAGCTCCATGGGTAAGCAGATACAGCATTACATATTACAAACAGACTATTTACAGAGATTACATAAGTAAGCAAGTTAAACAAGCTCCACAGGTTACAGTTAGTCCTGAGCACAAGTCAGGATTAAATTAAATTACACAGTAAACTGGTTAACAGATTTTTACACATTCGAGTTAGCCTGGTTTGATACATTGACATAGCCAGTTAAGTGACAAATGTTGTTTGAGTCTAGTTTTAAATTGACCTAAGGTGGAAAGTAAGGTAATATCAGCTGGAAGAGAGTTCCAGGATCTACTTAAGAGTTTGCAAAGAGAGAATCACTGGCTGTGTTATTAATTTTGCTAGTCTGAATTAGTAGTTTGTTAGAGGATCGAAGCGGTCTAGGATTGTTATAGGGGGTGATAATATTTTTAAGTGCAGGAGTATTGTTCGGATTATACAGGATTTTATAGGCCATAATCAATTGGTTATACTGGATTAGGCTAGGTAGTTCAAGCCACCCAAGCTGATTTAGATTGATGCAATGATGTGTCCTAAAAGGCAGCCCAGTGGCAAACCTGGCAATGTGGTTGTAGCAAATTGAGAGTTTGTTAAGGACAGTCTTGTTCAAATTCAAGAGTAGAGGGGATGCATACAGAAGGGTTGAAAGAAGGTGAGAGCTATGGCAATTTTAGCTGGAGGGGTTAGGAAGGCTTTTATTCTGTAAAGTGACCCTAGTTTTTTATTGATGGGTTGTGATAGTTTGGTTAACATGTAGGTCAAATTTGAGATTATTGTCTATGATGACACCTAATAGTTTTGTAGATGGGTCAGGGGAGACTATTGTGCCATCATTTGATTTTATGGTAAAGGTGAAAGCGGTAGACCTACGTGTTGGTGAAAATAACAGCATTTTAGTTTTTTTGGGATTTAGGATCAGACGATGTTCAGAAAGCCAGTTTTCTATTGTATTAAAGGTGGTCTGGGTAGCTGACCATAACTCTACTGAAGATGTGGCTGAGCAAATCAGAGTAGAGTCATCAGCATATTGGATATAGCTGACTTTTGGGATGACAGTATAAAGGTCGTTAATGAAGATGGAGAACAGCAAGGGCCCTAGTATAGAGCCTTGTGGTACTCCGAGGGTGTTAGGTAGAAGGTTAGAGAGTTTGTTCTGATAGAGGACAGCCTGCTGTCGACCATTCAGGTAGGATTGAAACCATTGGAAGGCTCCAGTATCTAGACAGAATGTTTGCAGGGTGTGGATTAAAAGTTGGTGATCAACCATATCGAATGCCTTGGAAAGATCCAAAAAGAGGGCTGAGGATATATAATTATAATTATTGTTGCGATTATGGTTTATGGTGTTAGTAAAGGCTAGGAGGGCTGAAGTAGTGCTGTGATGAGGACGGAAGCCATGCTGAGTGTCTGCCATAAGGCGATTTTGGATTAGGTGGTGCATGAGTTGTCTGAATACATTTTTCCATAATCTTTGCAAGTGGAGAGAGTATAGCTATTGGCCTATTACTGGAGAATTCAGTAGAGCTGCCTCCTTTGTGAAGTGGGATTACATAGGATATTTTCCAGATGGTGGGAATTTTTGCTTCTACTATGGTTCGATTGATTAGTATTGAGACGGGGTAAGCAATAGCATCAGCTGATTTTTGTAGGTACTCGGCAGGGAGTTGATCAGCAGAAAGTGTAGTGGGTTTTAATTTTATGATCAAGGTATGGATAAGTGAAGTGGCGACTGGTTGGAAGCTGAACGCAAGTAGGTTTCTAGGGGTGCTACTTTCAGGACCAGGGGAGCTAGGAGGTAGTTGGCTAGCTAGGGCTTGAATTGTCTCAGTAAAGAATTGGTTAAAACTATCAGAAGCATCTTCAGGGATTTTATCAATAGTAGCAGCAGGGATTGGGGTTGAAGTTTGTCCAGGATGTAGTAGATTATTTAAACCTGCCCAAAACTTCTGAGGGTTATTTTGATTTACTGTCTGTAAATTAAAGTAGTATTGTTTTTGTCTTGTAAAATTGATTTTTTGGTTTCGTTCCTGGATTGCCTGTATTTAATGTGATCTTGAGGGTCTTTAGAAGAACGCCATAAAGCCCATGCTTTGTTTCTAAGGGTAATTTTGAGTTTAGACTCTATAGAAAGCCATGGTGCAGTTTTTGCCTTGGTTCTCTTTGAACGAACAGGTGCATGCAAATCAAGGATCTCAAGGAATTTGTTGTTAAAGTATGCTACTGCTTCCTCTAAGGGGATGTGTTTTAGAATAGACCAATTACATGAGCTTAGTTCTTGTTGGAATTTGGCAGGGTCAAAGTTTTTATTGTTTCTAACCTTTCTGAGCAAGGGTTGTTGGGAATTAATGGTTTTGTGCTTAATTACATATGTGAGAAGGTGATCGCTTAGGCCATTAAGGAGGGTACCAGAGGTGTACATTTGGGGGTGACTGTTTATGAGTACCCAGTCAAGTATACTTTCTTTTTGGCTGGGTTTACCTATCCTGGTAGGGGTGGATATGATTTGTGTAAATGCATGCAGGTTAATATGGGTGGTTGGGGATTCTAAGGAACAGGTGCCCCAGTCTATGTTAAAGTCTCCAAGTAGTAGGGTTTCTTGGGGGTAGTGACATGATAACCAGTGCAGGATATCTTCAAATGTAGATATATTGTTACCTGGGGGAATGTACATACAGATGATATTAATGTATTTATTTTTATTAAGTTGCAATTTGGTGGCAAGAATCTCAGAGTTATTAATCTGAGGAGGTTGTATTACATCTATGGTGACATTCAACTCAGATTTATAGAGTACAGCTACCCCACCCCCCTTCCTCGAAGCACGATCCAGCCTGTGTATGTTGTACCCAGGTGGTAACACTTCATTGTCTTTAGTGTTAGGTTTTAACCAGGTTTCAGATAAACAGAGAATCTCAGGGGAGTGGATATCCAGATGTGCATGCAATTCATGTACCTTGTTATTAATGCTTCTAATATTGAGATGACAGACTAGGAGAGAGTTAGTTGGCCTATTCATTGTAGGTTTGTAGCTTAGATTACAAGTAGAGGTGGTATGTGTATCTGAAGTGAGTGGGCCAGGGTTGGGGTGAATATCACCACCAAGTATTAGGTTGAGTCTATACTTGGTGATGAACTTCAGGAATTTGTTTATTAGTTTGTGGTAGTGTTTGGATCTAGAGCTAATGTGCCTGGGGTTGAGATGTTGATAGACTGAACAAGATGTTGGATAGGATCTGGCACTGTAAGTATGGTTGAAGGTGGAAGGATTTACAGCTGGGGTGCTAGTATGGCCTTTTGAGACCTGAAATCCCGTAAGAAACTAGTTTTCATACAAGGTAAGGAGGTATGGTGTGAACAAGAGGGGTGTGAACAAGAGGGGTAGTAAAGAGGAGTATATCATTATATGTGATTCAGCTAGTGAGTGAAGGAACTGTTTTACCTGGTGATGCAACACCAGAAGATAGAGTGGTGAGGTAAAGGTACTGGAAGGGGGGATGGGAGAATGCCAGATGAACGCTAATAGGTGCTATTAAATGTAGGTAGCAGAATAGGGGTGGGTGGAATTATCCCAGATGACAGCAGATAGGATCTAGAAAGTGGGGGAGTGGCTATAGTACTATAAATTTAGAGGTACTGGGGGCGGGAGGAAATTGGGGCAGGGAGGGCGAAGAGAGCCCGGCGAAGGGACTATTGCAGTTTACAAGGTTTCCTAAGGTGTCCTAAAGCTATAAGGTAAGTATTACAGCTCTAATGTAAGAGTCAATTTACTGCAGTTACAGGGGAAGGAGGCAACCACTCAAGTAGAAACAAAGAACCCTATGGCTGACCAATATGGTGACCTGCTTAATTACAAAGCACTGTAAGTGAAAGCTTAACAAATGCGTTTTGTGTGTAACCTACTCTGTTTAAATGTTGAGAGAACCTGATTGCAGTCCTGTAGACACCGTTTTGTAGGGAACTGTAGAGTTCAATCTGTTTAAATGTTGAGAGAAACTGATTGCAGTCCTGTAGACACCATTTTGTAGGGAACTGTAGAGTTCAATCTGTTTAAATGTTGAGAGAAACTGATTGCAAGTCCTGTGGACACCGTTTTGTAGGGAACTGTAGAGTTCAATCTGTTTAAATGTTGAGAGAAACTGATTGCAGCCCTGTAGACACCGTTTTGTAGGGAACTGTAGAGTTCAATCTGTTTAAATGTTGAGAGAAACTGATTGCAGTCCTGTAGACACCGTTTTGTAGGGAACTGTAGAGTTCAATCTGTTTAAATGCTGAGAGAAACTGATTGCAGTCCTGTAGACTGAAAAAGTCCTAAAAAACAAATAGTCAGTTAAGTTCTATGCAAAGTATGAAAACAAATCTAACTACTGTAGCATTTCACAAAGGACAGTAACACAAAATCTACTTTAATGTCTGATCAGCCTAATATGCAAAGCCATGGAAAGACTTATTAGGAAACATGAAACCTCCAAACACTGATCCCATTTCAGTTTGTATTTGTCAAGGGCAGATCATGCTTACTCAGTTTGGTGGACCTTTTTGAGAAGGTTACCAATGCAATGGAAGAAGGTAAATGGGTGCACACTGCATACCTCAACCTGGCCAAAGCTTTTGACATGATCCCCCACTCAGGCATTACAGAAAAGCTAAATAAACTGGGAGTTGCATCCTATTACACACTGGATTACCACGTGGCTCACAAATAGGATGCAAGAAAACAAAATAAGGAAGGTTATCTCCACAACGGGATGGGTCACCAGTAGACCACTTTAAGGTTCTGTGCTGGGACCTTTCCTGTTTAGCATCTACTTCTCTGAAGTAAAACCCAATACCAAAGGGCTCTGGCTGACTAAGATTGCACATGGCTGCAAGTTAGGAGCAGTCACTGAATCCCCAAATTACATAGCCATCCTGCAGGAAGGTTTATCCCCAAAAAATAACTGGTGCCAGAATCATGGACCGAAATTAAATGTCAATAAATGCATTATTGCATTCTTTGGGAAGTCATCTACCTCAGGGAAGAACCACAATGACATTAATACCCTAAGAGTAGGCTTGTTTAGATTTGGGAAGTTATCTGGACAGTGACCTAAATTTTAACCAATGTGTCTACTGAGGTAAAAAAAAGTCCTTCTATATAGCACAGCTTATAAAAAAGGGGTTATGTCTTCCAATAGGATGCAGATGATCTTTGTAGCCAGTGATTCACTGCCTCTGTACACAGAAAGAGAAGGACAATTGGGGTAAGTGACTATATCACTTGCTCCCTAGTAAGCAACCTGTGCTTCACCACAATACACTGCTTGCATCTCATTACTGAGCCTGTATATACAGCAATCAGTAACTACTGCTAAGTAGGGCTTCTCTCTTATGCATTCTAGAGAAGGTATGACAATACTGTAAGACATGCAGATGGCGTATGTATCCTGCCAGCCACTGAAGTATACCATCCACTAATTAGTAATGCAGAAGTTCTACATGTCTAAATCCTATATGTCCATAACCGACTACCACTTAAACAGTAAAAACAGCAGGTGTAATAAATATTACTCTGATCTCTGGACAACTTCTGCTTGATTAGATACATGGGCACTGGAGGGACTGGGTGGAGAAGATAGGAGTGAGTGGCCAATGCTGACAAACCTATCCTAGGGGGAGGAAGGTAGCCTAGGCTCCCTAGAATAGCAGCATGAAGTGCTTGGTGAGCTACATGCTGTAAGAAGTATACTTCTTAAGTTGACGTTTGAGCATGCATTGAAGAGAGCATGCACTTTTTTAATGCAGGAAATGCAGAGCTTGCAAAGATACACTTAGTTGTGGGAGGTGGGGCACACTCCCCAGCAGAAGTTTGATACAATACTAGTGTGCTTTGACTCTTCACTAACCTCAGGTATGGGTCAGATTGAGCCAGGAGAAGGCTATGGTGGATACAGCTGAGCCAGTGAATTCAGAGAGGAGCTGAAAGGAAATAAAGATTCCACTGAACAGCATGTTATTTATCAGTGACTGTGCTGGCCACTGGAACATTACACAAACCAACTGGAGATATTACTGGGGATTTACAGGTATTTATAAACCAGATCCTACAAAGTTTCTCAAGAATCTACTGTCAAATGCAGTGATGAATAGGCACATGCCTTGGATGCAGGCTGAGTGGACACCTGTGATGCATGAATTCCACACTATAAGCCAAGTAAACTAGGTAAAGTGGATGCCACAGACACTGAGATCCAGTAACCTTTCACTGAGGATGTGACTGCCTATACAAATGTATTCCTTAAGTTATCAGGTGATGTTACTACACAGATGTGTGTGCTATCAGTCCCAAAAAAATTGTGATGCCAACAGTTGGCATTCTTGTACCAATTACCAGACCTTTGAAGGTGGTCAAGGATCATGAGTGCACTCAGAACAGTGGGAATTTAAGTGGGAATAGGGATATGTACAATAATCACACAGTATGTATATTAGTAACAAAGGTGTGGGTAACAGCCCCCAACATCATACCAGCTATCCTTCAGAACCATACTGTCATCACAGACACCGCAGTAGGTGGTATACAAGCTTGCACACAGGAGGGAATCATAACATAAGTGAACATGTATTAGCTCACCTATAAAAGAGGTTGCATTGCGTAGGCAGCTGTGGGGGAACACTACAACACACATCCACAAACCCTGTCAGGCATTTGGAGTACATGTATACTGTGCAATCTTGTGCGCAGAAGACTTGCATCCCACCTCCACAAGATGATCCTACATGATTGCAGGGCCCACAGGATGATAGTCTACTACCTCCCTCACCACCTATACTGAAATAACCATCATCAGCATCAGCTGATCATTGTGCAGTAGTCTGTATATGTAGTCAATGTACTTTAAGCAGTACTCCATTATAAACATATCTAAGTAAGCAGTAACATTCCCTCCATGGTGCACCCACATCCATGCCCCAGTGATTCCAAAAATGGAGTCTTCATGCTTTACTAAGAGTAACAAACAGACATTATCTATTAATTCTAGTCATTGCTGTGAGGACCTTCCACTATCCCACAGCAGACCAAGGTCCTGGACCTCCTCCTTAGCATTGTGCTTAATGACATTAATTCTAGAATGGCTGTACTCCAGCTTCCATGCCCACCAATGACATTTACATGGAAGACCACTTCAACCCACCTGTACTGCCTCAGCTTTTGATTGCTATCTTGACTCATAGGAAGGGTGACATCTGTTTAGTGTATATTAACAATCCCCTCAACCTCCTGCATGGTAAAATTCATATTTGTTTTCTAGCCACTCACTGAAACACAGGTGACAAGACATAAAGTAATTGTTATAATGGCTAACTTCTTCCACACCAGCCAAACAAGTTTGCAGGCCAATAAGAAAAGCAGGCCTAAGAAATATACATGGTAGTAAATGAAATCCTTAGCCACATTCTTTCAATTTATTTATTTAATAAAATCTGCTGTCCATACTCACAGACTGGACCTATTTTAGCTACAGCCCCATTAATACAGCAGGATCACAGCAAGAAATGGAGTTAAAGTTAAGGCTGATAGATAATGTCAAAATTACCAAACTGTGTTATGGGAAATCAAATTTAAAAATATTCACATATATAAAGTAACCAAATTGTGTGCAGCCTCATACAAAATGTTTACTTACAGTCATGGAATATGCAACTCTCACTTGCAGAACTGCTAGTTAAAATTCCACACACGAGTGCAGAATGTGTTTGCATCCATGTTGGCACATGCATGTGCAATGCCGGATCCTCCTTAAAGGAGAATACACTGTCACTGCGAATGTAAACACGTTCCGCACTTGCGAGTGGAGAGATTTTATTTTTTTAAAAGCTTTTTATTTTTTTCTGCCGTCAGGTTGTGTGGGTTAACCAAAAGGGGGAGGCACGTGCCCCGGCGCCAAAGTCTAAATCCGCCACTGGAGCTAATGATTTCTTGTGTCTGAATTGGAAGAATGAACTCTGGAAGATGAGTGTCATGTATTCTACCTCTTGTTTCAGGAGTGTTGGAGACTTATTCTTGCATCTTGTATGCCTACTACTACAACTAAACTTCAGTACCCTGAGGACAATTACAGGACAATAACAAGGGGATCCCTACTACTGTCAACACACTTCAAATGATCTACTGAAAGCAACCCTGACCCCTAAAAGCCATGTATCTTATCTATGCAGATGTGCACACATATGTACATGTGAGAGTGGGACCACAGAACCTTGAGAACATTCAAGGATGTAGCTATGCATAGTGAGAGGGAAAAGGACTATGAACAATGTGAAAATAAGCAGAATATAGCTTCTACGTGTGAGTGCGGGTACTGGTATAACTATAGATGAAGGTGGAAAAACATAATGGTCTTTATTTATTTATTTATTTCAGCTATCTGTTGGGTATTAGATTTGGCTGGTTTGCATTTTTCTATGCCTTATTTCCTTCTCCATCATGTAACTGGCAAGTATAATGCAAAGATAGCACCAGGCAGATGCAGGTGAATGATTCCACACACCTGAACACTAGTACCCCAGCTAGACTGTGATCACACCTCTGCAGACTATAGTGGTTCCTGATTCACCCTACATGTGACTATCACTCAGCCATCTTTCTGCTTTCAATAGTACTGTGACAGCTCACCACCACCCTCCCCGGTACAACAGTATTAGTAATGTCACATGTATGAACTAAACAAATTTACACTTGGCCAATGAAATGATAAAAAGAGGCACCTATATTCATCCTCTTTAGAAGGCATCACTTGAACTGTATATTCTATGAGGGTGAAACCATTTCTGAACTTTCTGATTCAGATATTGTACAGCACATTAAAATTTCTTGGTATTACCAGGCTGAGTCAGTAATCTCTGACATGTTTCACTGTAACATAGCTTGTCGATGAGTTTAGGTACTTCTTCCCCAGGAACTGAAATGACCACAAATATATAGGAGATGGTACCATACAAAGTGTATGAGAAGTTTCTCAACCCTCCAAGCTGGAAATGTGAACAAAAACTAAAACAATTACTTTAGAGGTTAGTTAGAAGGAAAACTATTTCTAAATACTTGCATTTTATATATATATATATATATATATATATATATATATATATATATATATACACACACACACACACACACACACACACACACTCACACACACACACACACACACACACACACACACACACACACACACACACACACACTTATTGCATGGCAACCAGCATAAATAAATCACATGCCTAAAAGAGAAAAAACATTTAGTATTTCCACCTACCTTGCTAAAAGCATGAAGTACCTTCTAATGGTTTTAGATCTACCTAACTCTGAAATCCTAACAACATGCCTCAAAATAAACCTAAACAAGTCTATAATTATCATAACCACCTATTTTCCCCCGGCAACAACCTACCCACCACTGAAAATCTACTTTCTTGGGCAGCATCAAATTTCAAGCAAGAAACTATAATCCTAGGTGATTTCAACTTAGATTGGCACTTCTGCTCATCCAGAAACCCCTCCCATTTCCTAAATCGTTTCAATTTTGCCCAAACCATATCCTGTCCAACTCAGATAGACAAACATTCCAAAGCCAGTCATCCTTAGATTGGATACTAACTAACAAACCCAACCTAAGCTACGTAGTTGGCTGCCTTCCAGACTCCCTGTATGACCACTCCCCAACCTTCCTGTACAGAAAATGGGTCCACACCCAAACCAACATAATATATAGATTCATCCGTAACAAGAAAAATTTCTCCCCTTCCACTTTTAACCTACTACTTCAACAAAGCAACTGGTCACCACTTAGTAGCCTCCCGCTGGATCATGCTGTTCAATACTTTAACAATACCTTTCTTAATATACTAAACAAGCTTGCACCCACTAGGAAAATTAGATCAAAACCTATGAACCTACCCTGGCTAACAAAAGACACTAAATTACTACTCAAACAAAGAGACAGGGCTTGGTTAACTTATCACACCACCAAAGATAGAACAAACCTCATCACATATCAATAAGTCCGAAATATATCTAAGAAACAAATAAATTCCGACAAACAAAACTACTTCCATACATGCCAACAACAACACCAAAACAACTCTGAAAAATTCTGCAAAAACATTAGCAATCTCCTCAACCCCCGTTATACCCCGATCCCTACACCAGTCACCACAAATGCAAATGACCCTATTGTAACACAATTCAACTCACACTTTATTAACACAATCATCTCACTGCTGGGCAATCAGCCTAATCAACCTTTGCCTATCCCCACATCTTCCTCAGACTCCCCCAACCCACTCACATTTAGACCAATTCAAACAAGCTACATAAAATCACGCCTTTCCAAGCTTAAACCCTGCTGTCTAGCAGCAGACCAACTACCCAATGAATTTCTCAAAATTGCCGCCCCCGCAATTGCCTACCCCATATCTGTCTTCATCAACCATTCCATTGCAGAGCGATGCATCCCCTCTCTCTGGAAATTATCTCATATCATTCTCCTCCATAAAGGCAGACCCTCTAAAGAACTAACCAACTACCGCCCCATAGCCATCCTCTCTCCTTTTGCTAAAATCTTAGAAAAATGCATTAACAACCAGCTCCTAAACCACCTCCTCAGTCACAACCTCCTTTCCTCCTCACAACATGGTTTTAGACCAAACAATAGCACTAGTACTGCCCTTCTGTCTTTCACTAACACCATCCAACATCTCATAAATGAAGGCCAACCTGTCTCATCCATTTTCCTGGATATGTCAAAAGCCTTTGACACCATATCCTACCAAATACCTCTCGACAAACTCTCATCCTATGGCCTTAGTTTATCAGCTGTATCCTGGTTCCATAGCTATTGTTCCAACTGACAGCAACCTATCAAATAGGAAAGCAGCCTTTCCCTCTTACTCCCCATCTCTGTCGGGGTACCCCAAGGTTCCATACTAGGTCCTCTCCTCTTTACAATATTTACAAATAACCTCAGCTCTGCAACACGACTAGGCTCCATTGTCCAGTACGCTGATGATTCCATACTTATATGCTCTGACCGCACTCCCCAGGAACTCCAAATGAAAACGCAAACTTCTTTTCAAAATATAGAACACTACCTCACAGAACATCAATTTATTCTAAACCCAAACAAAACTAAGATAATAGTCTTTAGAAACAACAAGCCCAAATCACACCAGCCCCCTCTAACAATTCTCTCCTCAAACGGTACCAAGATAGAACCCCAAGCCAAACAAAACTTCTGGGCATAACAATAGATGATAACCTAAGATTTGACAGGGACATTTCCCTCATTATCAAAAAAAATTACTGCAAACTTGGCACCCTGTATAGAGCCAACAGTACCTTACAGAAAGTGCCAGACTAGCCACTGCTTGCTCACAACTAGTTTCTACCCTCCTTTATAGATTCCAAATATTTACTAACCTGCGAAAAACTGAACTTAATAACCTAGAATCCTACTACAACAAAATCGCTAAATTTGCCACAGGACACCCATATAGAACCCACCACTGCATTGTACTTTCCCAACTCAACTGACTAGAACTCCCTAACATCCTATCATTCAACCAGTTGACCATAGCCCACAAGCTAATCCACCTACTCAATGATTGTCCTGCACTTTCCAAACTATTCCACCCAATGGAAATATCAGATCACTAAAATCTTCTAACAAACTAATGCTAATGGTTATTCAACCCTACAACTCCCATGGCACCTCCCTCTACTCTTATAAAATTGCCAAGCTCTGGAACACACTTCCTCAAAACATAGCAAAAAATTCTAACTATCATGACTTCAAACAACTCCTAAAAGAACATCTAGCAAAACATTGGCTTTGCTTCTGCCATACACCTGGCTAAGTCTACGCACTCACTGATCTTATCTCCTAGTTCTGCTCCTTTTAATCCCTGGCTCTTAACACTGTGACTTCTGTTTCTTACCACCTAGCTACATTCTTCAGTTTTAAATCAACAACTAGTTTTTGGGCAGTGTGTAGGTCCTACACAACCTTACTGTTATATGTCATGTACACTATATGGTCTCCTAAATCATTGTATATCCATGCATTCTGTTACCAGCTGCTAGACTTGTCCTTGGCAGTAATTAATATTGCCAGTTGAATTACATTGTTACTATGGATCAATCACAATTAATTTTTGCCAATACTCTCACTATTGTAGTAATATTAGTTTCACTAGCAGCATTTTCTGCCAGCATTGTTAATATAGTTAGTATTATTAGATTGTGTAACTGTAAACTGTATAACTGGAGCTTTTCTCCCCTGGTCTCCACTGAAAATGGGGTTCTGGCCCAGCCAGACATTACCTGGTTAACAAATGTAACAAATAAATAAATAAATACAAATATATAACAGGAGATTTTTGTAATAAATTGCAGATAAACCAGAATGCAGACTGGGGTCTAGGGGAAGATTTTAATGACTTTGAAGTAATGATAAAAGACATCTGGCAGCAGTTACATACAAAAGCATTTTTAAAGCAGGATGATTTTGTTAGAAGACATATTTCTCCTTACTCTGTTAACATTGTTTTCACTTGCACAAACTATTGATTAAAATGTTTGCTCTGTGATACAGAGCACTTCTCACCTCAGCTAGAATTTAATCAGGCTATTAATAGAAGGCAGTACGTTGTCATATCACTGGTTATCTGATTGTAAGGTGTAAGTACACAGGATTCCTACTTTATCACATGACCTGTGAAGGTTGGGAGGAGGCCAGAAAACTGTGACTTTTTGGCCAAGTCCATAATGCTACATGTGATAAGTCACATCTTACAAGAATAACTTTGAAAGAATTCAAGTCAGAATGATAGAATGTTAAAACCGATCATCACCAAATCTGCAACATTAAAAATGCTATATCTTGGCCATTTAAGTTACTTTTTCATATTTTAAAATCTGAAATTTAAAGGGCAGTAGTATTTATGAAAATAAACCCTGAATGTTCACCGAATGGTGTGATAGCAAAACTAAACTCAAGCTTTATGCGTAGAATGCAAAGACAGGATTCACTAGGAAAAAAAAACAGTGATGCTGGGGAAGATCCCAGGCAAAATACAGACAGACATTATAGGCTAAAAAACAGTCGTTGACAACTTGACACACTGATCTGGTATGCTAAAGTCTCTGAGGTTATGAGGTTATGAACAACAGCAAATCTATATTTATTTACGTTGTGTTTTCCTAGACTAGAGGCACTAACAGAGAGTTGGGTCTGTTTTAAATTTATGATCAGATTCACTCAATATACAAGCAGAGGTTAGGGGATTCAAACTCATCACCTACTACCTTTACCACTAAACCATACTGGCAGTCAGTTTAGTGTCTGTCAGTTTATGGAGAGAATTTCTTATCTTTGGGAGCTGTATTGTGTGGTTATAAAGTAACAAATACATTTGTTTATAAAGTTTTCAGCATACCTATATAGGTTCATAGGTGTGTACTAGGCTAACAGCCCTGGAGCCTATATAAGCCTAGCCCAAAAAGATTTCTTGGCATCATACCGCCCAAAGTTAGTTTCCAGTGCTCCTGTCAAGCAAGGCCACTGAAGTGATCCCCGGGATGAACTTCCTATTGCCCATCCACCCGTCAAGCTTTCTCTTAAAGAGGGCCAGTGAAATGCTCTGCTTAATGTGAATGGGAAGTTTGTTCCAGAGTATGGGAAATCTCTGGGTTAGGAACCTGTCCTTCCAGCATGTTCTGTTTATTGTGGTAATGAGGTTTAGATCCCTGGAGCATGTGGCATGGAGGGATTGGGATTTCATTTGATGTAGCATTTCTAGCAGCTCTGGGTCCGACATGGCTTTGTAGGTCAAGCAGAGTTCACCTCTAAGTAGGTGATAAGAGACAGAGTATAGCTGGAGTTTTATGAGTCTGTCCATGTAGGGCATGTGTCTAAGGCCTAAGATCCTCTTAGTGAGGTATTTTTGTGGCCTTTCCAGTTGTTGTAGGTGTTTAGTGATGTACATACCAAATGAGGCATTGTAGTCTATAATAGGTCTAATGAGGGATGAGTAGAGAGGGATTATGACCTCTTTCTTCCTGGATGAGGAACCTTTTGTAAAGAGATGTGCCACATAGAAGGACTTTCTGACTACAGTGGCAATGTGGTTATCAAAGGAGAGATTGCTGTCAACCTGTGTCCCCAGGTTTCTTATAATACCTTCAGTGTTTAGTGGGCTACCGCCTATGTGGTAGTTCATGATCACCAAATTTTTCCCAAAGGGAATGACAATGCACTTTTTGGCATTGAGCTTAAGGCCATGGTTCTAGCACCAGTCATTGGTGTCAGTGAAGCCTTTTTGTAGAATGTCTACATCAGTTGGAGAATCAATAATGGCTCCCAGTTTGCAGTCATCTGCGAACTTGGTCAGCCAGAGTCCCTTTGTGTTGGCTTGAACTTCAGAGAAGTAGATGCCAAACAGGAGAGGACCTAGGACCGATCCCTGTGGGACACCACTTTTAACTGGTCGGTAGTCAGATTTGGAGTCCACTACTTTCACAGTGTGGGTTCTATCAGTGAGCCAGTTGGCAACCCATCTTATGGCATAGGGGTTTATGCCTAATTTAGTGAGTCTATTTATGATTCCTGAGTGAGAGATGGTGTTAAAGGCCTTGGCAAGATCTAGGTAGGCTGTGTGAACTACCTTGCCCTCATCCACAGCTCTGGTGACAGACTTGAAGAAGTCTATCAGGTTGAGCAGGCATGATCTACCTTTCAGAAACCCAAACTGCATGGGGTCCAGAGTTTGGAGATTCCTTTTATCCTTATTTATAAGATCCATGATGCTGCGCTCCATAGCCTTACATATCAGACTCATCAGGCTAATGGGGCGGTAGTTCCCAGGGTCTGTAGTTGCTCCCTCTTTGTGGAGTGGGATGACCATAGCAGTGCGCCATTCGGTAGAAACAAAGCCTGAAATGAGACTGTGATTGAATAGGATACTCAGGTATGGTGCCAGTTCACTTTGTAGTTCATGTAAAACACAGCCAGGGATATTATCAGGTCCCATGGAAGCTGTATACTTGGTTTTCATTGCAGTTTTTACCTGTGTAGCCATGATAATAGGGACTTGGCATTCTTCAGGTATTGTTATAGGCCCTTTAGGGGGTAAAGTTTGCACTGAACCTGTCTGCCAATATGTTTGCAAAATCAGTTGGTTCTGTATATGTATTGCCATTGTGCTGTAACTCAGAGCAGATCTGAGTATTACCATGTAAATTCTTGACATAACTATAGAATGCCTATAACGGTATAGCTGTGAACATAACTTTTGAGTTTTGATCTGTACTGCAAACACTACACGGGGAACGAGTTATATGGCTGCAAAAGTGGATCTTCAGATATTACCTGAAATTCTCCTTCAGCAAGCTAACTCAGAAGTAATTATTCAACTGGGAACTGGGGAATCAGCTCACTATCTGCTCCCCACTTCATTAATCAAAGATAGTTTGTTGTGGTAAGTTTATCTCTGTGAATGGGGTTTTGTTGAAACAGAATTTATCAAAATATCATGATCATGTGTTACTGCTATGGGACAATTATACATTTGTCATAATGTCTGTTTGTTAGAGAAAACATGTTGAGCCTGCTTTTTCTGCTGTTTTAAAACTTTTTAAGCTTTAGTAGTTCAGAAGAAATTGTTTTTAATATTTTATAGCATAAAAAAGAAAAAAAGAAAAAAAATGGCTGTAGTTTAGATGTGATCATGGTTTAAACTGAGTTGTAACAGATGATAAATATCATACAGAATTTGAATAATGTTCCCACTAAAAAGTACATTATAATTCACTCCCATTCAGAAACATCTCTGAGCTCCCCAGGGGCAGGTGGACTAGACCTATTTGATTGATGCTTAATGACTTATAGTGATTCAGAAACAGAACTCATGGAGCCTTCATGAAAAAGCAAGTAGTTAGTTCAGTGGGCTGCATTACACTGTAGCCACCCTTGTTCAAAGATATGATGCAACAACTATGTCAGGTAGGGGGAATCCCTCACCAAGGTCTTGGAGTACATCTGTGTCAGTAAATACAATTTAGTAAATTCTAAAAAATGCAAAATAAATGTTAATAGTTACTGTATCTACAGAGGCTAGCTGAGGCAATGGGTCTTTGATGTGAGCAGTACAGCTGCATAAATCCAGCTATACTTTTGAAATCTTGCTGTACCACAGTGAATCACAAGGCTGTCATGCTATTTCATAACATCATTCAAATTGTTTTGTAGATTGCATGTTGGGTCAGTGGGGGATACCACGCATAAACTATTTGCACTGAGTCAAAAGCTGCTTATGTATAGCACCCAGTGGTTTCTGACACAATGTCCAGCACCTAGTGGTGTGTAACACTAAATACAAAACCCTGCGGTATGTGGCACTATGTCCAGCAGCACCCTTTGATGTGTGAAACTGTGTACAGCACCCTGTGGAATGTGGCACTATATACAGCACCCTTTGGTTGCTGACACTATGCCCATCACCATGTGGTATGTGACACTATGTGCAACACCCTGTGGTATGTGACACTATGTACAGCACCCTGTGGTGTCTAATAGTATGTACAGCATCCTGTGGTATGTGACACTATGTCCAACACCTTGTGGTTATACAGCATCCAGTGGTCTGTGACATTATGTGCAGCACCCACTGATTTCTGACTACATTTGCAGCCTCTTGTGATTTCTGACACTATGTTCAACACCTTGTGATGTATGACACTGTGTACTACCCCTTGTGGTGTATGACTGTATGTACTATCCACTGTGCTGTGTGACACTATGTACAGCACCCTGTGGTTTCTGACACTATGTACAGCACCCTGTATGTGTGACACTTTGTAGATAACTCTGTGGTGTGTGACACTATGTAATCTATCCTGTAGTTTTTGACACTATATCCAGTATCCTGTGATATTTGACACTGCATACAGCACCCTGTAGTTTCTGAAACTATGTACAGCATCCTGTGTGTGTGACACTATGTACAGCAAACTGTGTGTGTGTGTTACTCTATGTACAACACCCCGTGGTTTTTGACACTATGCCCTCCACCCTGTGGTATCTGACACTATGTTCAGCATCCAGTGGTGTGTGACACTATATACAGTGCCCTGTGGTTGCACAGCACCTAGTGGGTTCTGCTACTATGTATAGCACCCAATGATTTCTGACTCCATCTGCAGCCTATTGTGGTTTCTGACACTTTGTCCAGCTATGCAGTACGTACAACACCTTGTGGTTTCTGATTCTATATAGACCACCAAGTGGTCACTGACAGTATGTACAGTATGTGGAGGTTACTGACTGTACTTATAGCACCCAGTGATTTTTCACTCTTGATTAAGTATTGTGCATCAACTTATATACAGCTCCTGGTTGTTACTGACAGTATGTATCCACTTACATACAGCACCCAGTTGTTACTGACAGTATGTATCCACTTACATACAGCACCCAGTTGTTACTGACAGTATGTATCCACTTACATACAGCACCTAGTTGTCACTGACAGTATGTATCCACTTACATACAGCACCTAGTTGTCACTGACAGTATGTATCCACTTACATACAGCACCTAGTTGTCACTGACAGTATATATCCACTTATATACAGCACCTAGTTGTCACTGACAGTATGTACAGAACCCATTGGTTTCTTTATCTATGTATAACACCAAGTGGTACCTGACTATTAGGCATTGTACTTGCACTGAGTTTTAACTACTTGTTGTGAACCTATGCAAAGATTTCCAAACCTCATCCTTAATCATTCAGATGTGTGAAACAAAACAAGAGAAAACAGACTGCAGCTATGCTTTCACCAGCTGCATTGATGAAGACCTTACCTACAATCCATTTTAAAGAAATAGTCTTAATTTTTGTCTCAAAGACTTTTCAGACATTATTAACCAAAACAAATGAAAGCAATCAACAGAGATAAAAGGTAGTGCCCATGAAAACTTACTGTACCGTGCAACTACTCTAATAAAACAATTGTTTAAGGAGTCACATATTTTATATATTTAGTAGCCTTTTCAGAAAATTGATCTATATGGATCATTTTATCCTCATTCTGGGCTCAGTGTACAAAAAACACGAATCACACAAAGTTACACGTACACAAAATACAATCCACAGAAGAGGGATTTGTGCAAGTCTTACAGAAAAAGGACAACACAAACTGATTGTGGTATTTTAAGGGAATAAATAAAATGACAGAGCAAAGCAAAAAAAAAAAAAAAGAAAAATCAGGAATACACTAATGTTTCCTTTTATTATATTGGCAGTGGCACCAGCATGTGTAATGGTTAACATGTCATTTAAAGAAAGTAATAAACTAGGCAGGGTTGGTATTTGTAAATGTATCTACAATATTAAAGGAATACTCTCCATGCTGTATCCATAACTACATAACCGCTTGGCTTTTAACTCCTGCCTCAGTACTGCACATTTTGGATTGTATAACAAGGTCTAATGCAATGCAGGATTCACTTCCAAAATGTAGGACTAGCAACTGAAGAGGCCTTGCTGTTATTTAGCAGCTTATGGGAAGGAAGACAGATAAGTGAGGAGCATGAAGATGACCTTAGGCTCTACTACTGGTATGCACAGAGAAGAAATAAGGTGCATTTATGGAAAATTATTTTCATTAAATAGTTTGAAGACAAAAGATTCTGTTAATATTATTACAAAGTGAAGTACTGACTGTATGGTCTAGCTTGATGAGAGAAAGACAAGTGAGACAAGCATGAATTTAATAATTCTGTTATATTTTGTAGTTTTTTGAGGCTGTGAGTAGATGGTACACACAGACAGTGTATATTCCATGATTGGATATGAGTGTATATTGGTGACAGGTATGCATCTGGGGCTGCTCTGTTTTTCTGAGGTATTAAGAAATAGACAATTTATCTTCCCTTTTATCTTTGGACACTATTTGGTTTGCACTTCTTCCGAATGAAGATTTTGTGAGAGAACTGCCTGGCTAGTGGCCCAAGTTCTTGAAACAAACAGCTCCCTATTATATATTTGAGATATGAAATTGTGATTCCTAGTTATTACAAAAATAAACTATAATGCCACCAAAACAATAAATGCTAGTTCATAGTGTTACGATATTAAGCTGTTCTTTTTACTGTCCCCCCGTAACACCAACTCAGACTAGGCACAAACCTGAAATACTGTAGCCTTGGATATGAAATATATTTAGCAATTTGCATTCACAGTCTTTCTGATCTGAAGATAACAATCATAATCTGAATTGCTACAAGTACCCTAAATAAATATTTTCAGTGATTATAACATATACAGAATTATGTATTATAAGAAAATGTCGTTATATTATGTCAACCTATGAGTGATGATACAAGTGAGAATATATGAGACAGAAAATAAGTGTAAACCAACATATTAATAATTATCTGCATTTCAACACTATAACACAGCTATCACATTTCTGAGGTAGTAATAGAAATTGCTTTGCAGGAAGCTCTAGGTCAAGATAATAAACAAGCATTTGTCAGCTCTGAATGTTGGCTTGCAGTGCAAAGGTAATGTTGCATTAGATTGCAGGAATGTGATGAATAGCTGTAGTGGGATTAGGAAGTGACAGCACACAGAGTGGATCATAAATTTAATATCCTATGTCTGATATGGAAAAAGAATGAGCTTTCAAAAAAGCAGACTGATTTTGAAACAAATTTATTAGTTATATGCATTTGTAGGAAGACACAGTGGAGCACTACATTCACTGATCCTCTGGTATCCAGTACTGAAAAGTGACAAGCATTTGCAGAAATAAAATGTTTACATTACTTTCACAACCGCTGTCAGAAGAATGAACAAAGAATAGAAAATGAAAGCCTAAACCAGTGTTGTAATAAAGTAAATTGCCATAAATGAGTGTTAACTAACAACAGACTGGTGTTGAGCTGAGCTAGTTAATTATTATATTTAGTATGAGAAATGATGAATACACCTACAGACGTTATTACCTGCCTTTGTTATAATGTTGTAACTATTTACAGATTTGTATGAATTTTGGTGCATTCATAAATGCACATTTCCATTATGAACATATTTATTTAGGGTTAGTATTCATAGTTATTACATGAACGAGTAATGGCTATCCATGCTATCTGTGTGTTTCTGAAGCAAAGCTGCGAATCACAGAGGTCACTTACACTAATGCATGACGGCTGCAAATAAGCATAAGAAAATTAAGTTATACTGAGATGCAAAATAAAAATGATGTAAAATGGTGTATACTAATGAGGCCTTCACCCAGATGTTTGTGATTCATAGTCAGGATTTTAAGCATTTCCGTGCCATCCTCAGATTTGTTATAAAAGGTGGTGCCATACCTATTTTATTGACTTTGCAATCCACAATGATACTGTCACATACTGCTAGCCTTGCTATTTCCTGGTGTGATCGCCTTGTCTTGACAGAGCCAAAACCACTTGCGCCCACCAGAACTTGCCAGCAAAGAAGGTGGAGATATATAAACAGTAAATAGAATTGCACAGTATCATTTTTGCAATCAGGAGATATTTCATAGGTTCAGAGTAGACAGGGATATTGTAAAGATCTTACTGAGTATGTATGGCCATGATAGGGTCACTGGGGGGATGTATGGCCTTCTTATCCCTGTGGCTACAAAAGCATTTATAACTTTATTTGCCATGGAGACCTTCCAGTGGCAGACTGGGTTCACTTTGGGTATCTCACAGGCTTTTGCCTTGAGAATACTTTGGTAGTTCTTGAATGTACTCTTGGTACATGTGGATCAGTACATGCATTTCAGTGGAAACAGTTCATTTATTATAGTGTCACCTCAAAACCATGCCCAGACTATGACTGCCTTTTATAGAGTGATAGGTTTTCCTGGAGGTACTCCATGTGATACGTTCTGATGCACTGTACCCATGTTGCAATTAGGGTCCTATCTGTCCAAGGGTTGGAGATGTACTGCAATAAGAAGGGCTGCTATTCCAGCAATTGTCAGTTAGTATGTGATGCATGGGGTTGCATCACCAATGTCATTGTCCAGCAGTGCACATTATTCCCATATTTGGCACACTGGCTCTCTCCACCACCTCTGCCTACATAGGATTCATAGTAGTATTCTTGTTGATATAAACGTTCCAACTTCAAAAACAAAAGTACACCAAACCCAGCTGATGAATAGATATAACCAAAAAACGAATACCACTCTTCAAAATAGTCTTAACGCTTTCATTCACCTTTAATTTACGTGAACTTCTTCAGAAACATAGGAAATGACATAATAAGTTGTATAAATACAAATGTTACAGGAAGTGATGTCATGATAATACAATTAAAAACTTTTTTTCTTTGTAACTTTTTACATAATTTAAACTTATATGTTGCTCGCAAATGTTAATGATTCTACAAGATTAATACTTTTATAAAAAATTTATATATATATGTATATATATATAAAGGTATCTATGAATTTAACAAATAATTTGAATAAAACTATCTATACATTAAAAAACATTTTAAATTGATGACTTCATTAAGTCCTGGTGACTGATCTGTCCCAAACACCAGTTGCCAAAATGATTCTCTACACTCTAAGGTGTTATTTAAATCACCCAAAAAAATTCCCTTTTTAACTGCATCTAAAATAAAAAATTCAAACTTCTTAAAATCCTTACATGTAATAGCGTGCCTGGCTAAAGCATTATTTTTATCCTTCTTTTGGATGGCCAAAGTGTGCTCATATACTCTACGCTTAAGGACTCTTTTGGTCTTTCCTATATAATAGTTCTTACATGTGACGCAAGTTGCCAGGTAAACCACTAACTCACTGTTGCAGTTGTAATAATCTTTCACCCAAAAGGTGTGGTTTAGGTGTTCTACCACTATGAATGAAGTGTTACTCATATACCTGCATTGTTTACAATTAGTGCAGCTAAAAGTTCCCTTTTTGTTGGTACATGATGAGATGTACCAACAAAAAGGTAACTTTTAGCTGCACTAATTGTAAACAATGCAGGTATATGAGTAACACTTCATTCATAGTGGTAGAACACCTAAACCACACCTTTTGGGCGAAAGATTATTACAACTGCAACAGTGAGTTAGTGGTTTACCTGGCAACTTGCGTCACACGTAAGAACTATTATATAGGAAAGACCAAAAGAGTCCTTAAGCGTAGAGTATATGAGCACACTTTGGCCAACCAAAAGAAGGATAAAAATAATGCTTTAGCCAGGCACGCTATTACATGTAAGGATTTTAAGAAGTTTGAATTTTTTATTTTAGATGCAGTTAAAAAGGGAATTTTTTGGGGTGATTTAAATAACACCTTAGAGTGTAGAGAATCATTTTGGCAACTGGTGTTTGGGGCAGATCAGTCACCAGGACTTAATGAAGTCATCAATTTAAAATGTTTTTTAATGTATAGATAGTTTTATTCAAATTATTTGTTAAATTCATAGATACCTTTATATATATACATATATATAAAATTTTTTTATAAAAGTATTAATCTTGTAGAATCATTAACATTTGTGAGCAACATATAAGTTTAAATTATGTAAAAAGTTACAAAGAAAAAAAGTTTTTAATTGTATTATCATGACATCACTTCCTGTAACATTTGTATTTATACAACTTATTATGTCATTTCCTATGTTTCTGAAGAAGTTCACGTAAATTAAAGGTGAATGAAAGCGCTAAGACTATTTTGGAGAGTGGTATTCGTTTTTTGGTTATATGTATTCATCAGCTGGGTTTGGTGTACTTTTATTCTTGTTGATATGTGGAAAAATATTTTTTCTTTTCATTTAAGTAATTATTTATGATAAAATGTATGGAAGAACACTAAACCATTTTTCTTTGTTTTGTCCCCCCTTCTCTCTCCCTTTTTTATTCTAGGTGATGATGGGTATCCATAGGAGCCATCGCTCATGACACCAGTGTAAAATACAAGTGGAACTGTAGAAGAAAACTACAACACAGCCCCTGTCCCACAAGGTTTTTAGCTTCTTGAAGAGCTGTTTTAGGTCTGGGGGGCACCCTTCATTATGACCTATCTACTGGATGCAGGATTTTTACTGCATGTTTTATTCAGCACAACATCATCATGCCCAGGTCTGGTGGTAAAGTGACCCATGCTGTCACTGTGGCTTCCATTTCTAGTCCTACTATAACTAATACTAACCAGACAGCAGCAGTAGTAAGGAACCCATGCAGTTGGCTCATGCATGGCATATGGCTGTGCAGGTAAAGAAGCAATGTCTAATCCAGAACTATGGACCATGACATTCAGGCTAGTGTTTCCTTTCTTGTAAAAAATGCATACAGTATAATTGATTCATGCAGTAATATCATTGAGCTATGTTGTGTGGTGCATGGTCCACTGTTACTGTTTATCAGACATTCCTCATCATCTTTAAATACTTAATTTTTTTTTATTTCAGAATAGGTACTCATATTATTGTTTGTAAAAGTCATGCCTAATTGCTTACCGAGTCCTGTCCAGTGATGTTGTAAGGCATCATATAAAGAATAATCACAATTTTAACTGTTTTGCACAATACATTCGACAGGTGGTGTACCTATGTATGCACACACTGAATATACTAAAGTGGTACAGTTAGTAAAAACTGTTACTTCAGTACTTAACATGAGTTCATACCTTACAAATGAATGAAGTTGAATCATATTATTTTTACATTATGCATTATTTCCTCATTTTGAACTATGACGTCTGTTAAGGTACTGCACATCCAATTATTTCATTTTGTCACACACAACATTTAGCCTTAGAGACAACAAAAATAATCATTTGTGCTGTGGTGAGGGTGAAGTGGCAGCAGTATTTGTTTACATGGCAGGATAGCAGGATACTCATATTTTATTCTATAGTTTTATTATTAGTGTTTCCCTGAATATTTGCCTACTGCTACTTTTAGGTTGTATATAACTGCCAGCTGTAACAATGGTAATGTATAGAGCATTAATGGTGTTAGTTACAGCAATCTTATGTTATGACATACATTTTTTGTTTCCACAGTTCCATGAGGTTTTAAGCAATACCATTATAGGAATGAAATGCATGCATTTGAAAAGTATCTTAAGTTCCTTGCTTTTTTTACTTTAATAACTTATTCACCTTTGAGTTAAACATTAATGTGTGTTGTTGTTGTTTGTCTTTCGGCTTTTTCCGGTTAGGGGTCGCCACAGCGGAACTCCGGTCTGCTAATGATTGGCAGCAGCTTTTCACGAATGCCAAGGCGCCAGCTCGACGTTCAATCTGCAACGAAGTCACGCCCATTTACGCATGTCTTTCAAATGCCCACTCAACTGTGGGGAGGACATGCAGACTCCACACAGAAGGCACTCCCCTGCACTCCAGCCGAGAATCGAACGGGAGAACCTGTTTCTGTGAGGCAACAGCACTACTGCTGCACCTGTAAAGATCAAATTGTAAATAATAGAAATGTCCCACTTGAATTAAAGTAGGTCAAGATCAAATGTGTCATACATCTCCTAAAGATAGGCTAGGTGATAGTGCAAGTGATTTTTGAAAATGGGCTGTTATGAAAGCTGGATGGTGGGATAGTCCATTGTTGTGACCTACTTGATGCAGGTGTTCCTGCATACCCTGATATGACAATGCTGCAGGGCCAAGAGTTGACTTTGAATGAGAGGTTCGGGTAGGTGTAGATGAACACTGATGTGGCCTGCATAAAATTTGTTGTGCTTGCTCCCCCTACTAATTATAGTACTTTATTTCATTTATTTATTTATTTTTTTAATTTGTTAACTGGGTTAGTCTGACTGGGCCCAGAGAACCCTTTTTCAGTGGACACCCGAGGAGAAAAGCTCCAGGAAAGTAATTAGTAAAAATAAGAAAAAAAAAACAATTAAAGTTGTAGGATACTTAACAGTACAAAAACAGAGAGAGAGAGAAATATACAATAGGAATATTTACAAGGCAAAATTTCAATATTTTGAGAATGCAGTAGCAATATGTTTGAGAAATCTGGTTAGCATTAAGTTATACACAAGGAAATATATCAATGCCTTAAAGGGACAGTCCCAGGGATTTTTTTTTTGTGTTGATTCAGCCTTTGTTTACATTTCAGATTTGCCTTTCTGAGCATGCGCATATTTGGCTGACGGGGGTGAGGGAGGAGTGCAAAGTTTCAAAGGTGTTAGCCAAATTCCATCTCAAAATGTAGCTGTACTCACAACAACTCTTCCTGTGAGCCATTCATTAGTTTAATCTGTGCATTTTACCCATTCAGAAAAGTAGTCTTTCAGGCATTTTATGACCTGTTACCAGTATTCTAGAAAGCATATCAGTAATGCAAGGCTTTTAAAACATTAGTAAACATTTTTTTTGTTTCTTTCATTTCATATTTTATTCTGTGGTTATTGTGAATCCTGGTCATCTACAAAACGTTTATGACATGGCTTCTACCTATAGAAAGCATATGAGTCAGGCAAACAGTGGTGGAAACCATATTTCTCTTTCTTTCATGTTTTACTGTATTCTGATTTTTGAATACTAGCCTAGTGTAGTGACTTTCTGACCTGCTAGTAATTTCATAGAAAAGAAGCCTGTGACAGAAGGCTGGAGCATTAGTCGACACACTCTTCTGTTCCTATTTCAGCTTCTAGTTTGATATGTGCTGATTTCTGAATACTACAGACAAATGCACTATTTGTTATGAATGGATTGCTTGTGCATCTGTAGAAGCATGAATGATGCAAAATTTAAAAACTAATATACAGTAATGTTCCTTTTCCCTGGCCCAGCTTTCTTTATTTTAAATATGAGCCAGGAGCTGGAAGCGTAGTTCCCAATCCAATGTAAGTCTGAGAGGAACACAAATCCAAAGATTAGTTTATGCTGGGAGCTGAAACAAGACTGGAACTGTGGATTTACAGGATATTTAAAAGTAAAATGACACTGTGGGTGGGAATGAAAGTGAAGTGTCGAAGTGGGCGTGACTTCTGTCAGCTGAACTCGGATCCTAATTTTAAACACTTTGTCCCTTTAAAATAAAAAATATTTTCTAATATGTAATATACAATTCACAGTAATATCATGACATAGCATGACAGTACTTTCTTGAGAAGCACTTGTAGTTTCATGGTATCTGCCACCATGTGTCTGGACAGTACCCCATCCTCTTCCCCTTCCAAGATTGACTCCTACTTGAGTCTGGTAAGTCCTAACCAGTGCATGAATGGAGGTGACCATAGATGCTTAGTGAGCAACCATACTAGACATCAGTTTGATCATGGCATCATCCCTAGTCTCTGTCATTTACACATAGTGATGTAAATCCTCACGTATACTTTTGAGGATTCTGACCATTTTCAGCTAACTGTCTGTGGTAGTGCTCTAAGCCATAACAATGTCACAGCACATGCTGGGCAGCCAATGCTTTATATCTTTCCTGAGGTAGCTGCAACAAATTACGGCAACTGGTGCCCATTTGTAAAGGTGTCACTGTGGACACTATTACTAATGAATTTCTGCCATTGTTCTGAAAGTGCTCATTTGAGCTTGGACATACTGGTGTAGAGGTACATGGATTTTCTTTCTGCTCAAGTGTGAGTGTAATGTCCACATGTGCTTGACTTTGTGATGTACTGCCACTTCCTGCAGGTTACTAACATGTTGTGAGATGTAAGATCCTGCCATTAAAATTTGGGACTGTGTTCCACTTTCCTCAGGCTGTCTCATAAATGTAACTGTGTTATAATCATCTTCTTTTTCAACAGCTATTCTGCTGCTGATATTCTCCAAAATTATTGCTATAGTGGAACTGTTTGTTTCCATTACTGACGCTGTAAAAAAACTATTTGAAAACATAAGCAGTGAAGAAGTAGCATACACTACTGTATGCTGATTAAGGAGGTGTGGGGGACACTCATCATGTACACTGCCTTCATTGTCAGTCTGTGCAGATGTGGAACATTCACTTGTTACTAGTAATTGTCATGTGTTTAATGTAATAGCTTCATGTCAGCATTCAGTGCTCTATATAAATATGCGTTACTGTTTATAAACCAACCTTCCTGAGCAGACATGCGGTGCCGCTGCAGATGTTGGTAATAGCCAGTGTTTATACCACCTCTAATTATTTTGGTGCCATCATCTTCTGTGTCATACTCATATGAAGAGGAGGCATTCTTTATCTGGTGTTAAAGGGATAAGTGTTGGAGGCTCCCCATTACTGGTATGTGGAATTGCATTTTTCCTCACCTTGGCTTTAGCATGTTCTACCTTATCACTTGCCCTCTTCTTGTACTGTGTTAATGTGCTGTTCCTTCCACCAAGCACATTAATGTCCATAACAATTTGATTCCTGGCCTTTTTCCTCTGAGCTTGTTTGGGCCCCCCCCTTTCCCTCAGAAATTTTTGTCATATATCCTAAAGGCTGACATGAGGATGCTGTTTTTCTCAAGGATGAAGTTGTCCCTTCTCTGCCTTGATCCATGGTTTTGCAGTATTACTGCACATAAAGAAATGCACTACAGTCATACAGAGGACTGCGGTAGTGGTGCTGCGGTATTATTGTCGCCTCACAGTAAGACGTTGTCCTGTTCGATTCTCAGCTAGAGCGTCTTCTGTGTGGAGACATGTGTGAATGGGCGTACCTTCATTGAAGGTTGCGCGTCAGGGCTGGCAACTCGGTACGTAAAAATCTACTGCCAATCATTAGTGGACCAGAGTTCCGCTGTGGCGACTCCTAACTGGGAAAAGCCGAAAGACACAACAACAACAACTACAGTCATACAGAATAAAAATGTTAATGTAATCATCAATCAATCAACACAATAAAAGCATGCCTGCCATCCCCAGGAAAAAAGAAATTTGGTGACACAACCCCCATAATTATATACACAAGCAGAATCATGGTCCAGTGAAGTAAAGTTGTGCTAAAGTAATGTTTGCACTATTATTAATTCAGTCAAAATAGTAAGGCAAGCGCTTTGTTAATAGATCCATCCTTTCCCTACCACTTTTTTATATTCACAATACTGTAATTAAAAAAAAAAAAAAAAAAAAAAAACTTTTTTATAAAACTTTTAACAATGGAAGAAAGAAAAAAAAATTGACAAAACATAAACATAAAACTATTTACAAGAGTCCATAACAAGAATATTGTATAAGAAATTTTATTAAACCATTAATATTTTCTGAGTTAAGCAAAGATTTATAAAGATGTGTAACATGTTAAGTTCTCATCATTATAGTTAACAATTAATTCTTACAATTTTTGCTAAATTAATAACTTCAATAAATAATGGGGTAGTTTTATTTTTATATTTTTTTGTGATTACTTTTCTAGCTATAGCTAGAATAGACCAAACAGGAGCCACTTTTGTCTTCAGCAACTGGATCATTAATAAGACCAAAGATTTAGACATACATCTATCTGACCACAATGCTTAAGCAAAATTAAACTCTTTCCAAAAAGGAGATATTATCTTATATTGTGATACCATATGTACCCGATCAGCATCTAAGGCTACACTGCATCTCCAACATTTAATACTAGTTGATTCATATATTAAAGCAATTTTATATGGTGTGATATAATCTATCTCAAATTGTTTCCATTTGAAAAGTTTCCAATATAGTGATGATGTAGTTTTCTCTACAGATTTTAATACTATTTTTTTGTTTTCATCTGAAAAGATTTTATTATTAATTTTTGTAGAATAATTCCAAAATGTGACATGAGGAGATGCAAAATAAGATCTAAGAATTCTATACACCTTAGATGAGTATGATTTATTATGTGTCTATGAACATTTATATCAAATCAGTAGGTTCAAGCAGGAAAATGCCCTGGCTAGACACATTAGAGAATTTACAGACCATAAATTCAAGTTCAGAGTAGACTGTGTACTATCGGATGTGAGAGGGGGCCCAGATTCACTCCTTTTGGAGAAATCAGAACTCCTTTGGCAACTTTGTACCAGTGCTTGCATTATCCAGGTTTAAATGAAGTTTATACCATATTTTGTATTTTAAAATTAAAAAGCGTGATGAGAAAGGGAGCACATCCACTATGCATTTTTTACAACTTTTACATTTTTCATGTATTTTTTATTTTCTATTTCATGGACTGGTATAATCAAGTAAGTAGGTGTGCATTTAGTAGTGCATAGTCAGTGGATGTTTTGCTTTAATAGAATGCTATAGGAAAGCTCTTGGAATTTTCCTTGGGTATTATGGGGTTAAATTCAGTGGAAATTAAATTTTTTTATTGGTTGTTGTGAGCACATGATTTATCTTCTTCTTCTGGCGTTTCCTGGATAGGCATCACCACCGTGGATCATCTGTCCACTCATGATTAGCAGTGAAGTTTTATGGTGTTGAGTTGCCAGCCCAGTGCCCAACCTTTCACAGAAGGCACACACACACACACACACACACACACACACACACACACACACACACACACACACACACTTAGGGCCAATTTAGAGTGTCCAATCCACCTACTGCATGTCTTTGTGATGTGGGAGGAAACTGGAGCACCTGGAGGAAACCCATGTGACCACAGGGAGGACATGCAGACACTGCACAGAAGGCACCCCAGCTGAGAATTGAACCAGAGAACCTCTTGCTGTGAGGCGGCAATGCTAACCGCAGCACCACCGTGGCTGCCCAAGCACATGATTTATCATTGTTCTTTATATAAATGTTGTTTATTTCATTCTGATTTTATCTGAAGAAGTCCCACAATTGTGTGGGACACAAAGTGCTTAATAAAACAGTTGGAATACTTTTTTTACTACTGGTGTGGTTTCTGGAGTTCTCTTTGGCGACTTCTGTTTGCATTTGTGGCTTGTTGCTATTTTTACTAGTTGGTGTGAGAATGATTTATTACTTACTAAATTATTATTAATATTAATTAAAAAGTCTAAGATCTTAGGAAAAGGTTTTGTATGCAAATCATGTATAATATTTGCTTTAATATTTATGTATGCCCTACAAATTTATAAGAACTGCTGATTATTCATTTCTAAACTACATCATCCAAGAATATACTGTGCAGAATAAAGTTTATTTCCATTTACGAACTAATACCAAAACATTATGCTACTATTTTTTCAAATCTAACATTTTATTAAAATTATGCGTTTCTAAACCTTCATAGTATAAGCAATAGGAATTAATGAAGAATTAAGTTTTTAACAAAGTGGTTAGAATACATTCCCCTACATTTAATAAAATCTGTGTAGGCATAGTGTAGACCCTACATGTAATGTTATCATGTCCATGTACATGGTTCCCCTCGGCAGCGCGCCATGCATATTAAACATGGCGCATTGCCAAGGGAGAGCCGCGAGACACGGTTATTGAATCAGTGTAGGGAGTGTGGTGCTAACTATGTCTACAGATGAGTAACACACCCTGTGTACTGTCCAATAGGAGTATACTAATGTAATTTTTTAAAACTTTATATAAAAGTCATGTTTGCATGGTGCAGAACACAGCAGTGCTAACTGGCCCTGAGACAACAGACATCTAAAAATAGAAACCTGATGCATTTATCTATTTCTGTAAAGATAAAGTTTAAGTGTAGATGAGCAGGTCTGCACAGTGTGGCATTCAGCACTGCTTAAAGGCAGCTCAGAGGTATTTGTAAAGGTATAGCAAGATTTCACACATCTATGTAGCTAAGTGGTTATCGTTACAGCCTCATGTGCAGTAGGTGTAGGGTTTGAATACATGAAAGAGCAAATTAGCATTTTTATTGGAAATACAAATTATGCAAATTATTTTTAAATACTGGTCTGCTGCTCTCAACTAAGCTCTGCTAAGACCTGCTAAAACCTGCTAAGCACTGCATAAACAAAGAATAATGGCTAATGTTTATGCAGTGCTTGGCTGGTTTGCACACTGCTAAGCAGTGCTAAGCAGATGGGTTTTTGCAATGCTCAGATGAGCTGCGCTTGTTTGCATGGTGCTAAGTTATGCACCACATTTTTAAATATTGCCCAGTGACATGTAAGGGCATGAAAACAGTCTATATTAAGCCCAATAGGTGGGAATACAACATAATTAATTGGAGTTCTGACTCTGAAGGGTACAATGGCAGGTGTTGGAGAGGGTTCACACTTTTGGGCATAGCATTGGGACATTCAGGAGTCCAGGGTCATGTTTGGACTTTTTGTAAAAAAACCATGATGGCCGACTGATGCAGGGAGGTTACCAGGGCTCAGAGTGCAAGATGAAGGCCTGGGACCGGCTGTCAAAAGACCTCACCAGTGCAACTGGTATCCCCTGCACAGGTGAGCAGTGTCATTACCATCATGATGACCTGAAAAGATGGAAGGGGGCTCACTTGGACATCTTGGTCCAAGAATTCCAGGCTGGGAATGTCCGACATGTATGTAAGTAATATTACCTGTGTTTCATCAATATCTAATCTTGAATGTGTGCTAAACTGATATGCACAATGGTGTCCTTCTCTCCCAACAGCTGCAGAGGGGAGGGCTCACAACATCAAGGTACATGCCGGGTGCTTGGCCAAGTTGTGCCGTGAGTGTGATGAGTGCAGATGTATTTTGCTATTTATAGTCAAATACGCAAGAAAGAGTAAAGCATTAACTGTGATTAGGTATATACAGTAAAGATCATATTGCAGTGAATGTGGATTTACACATGTACTGCAAAATGTGGAGACTGCCAACTGTAATGCCATAAGCAGGGAAGACTAAAGCATTAACTGCAATATACTATTACATGCAATAAAACTTAGTAGTGCAATAACTGTGGAATTACAGCTGTGTTGCAACACTGCATAATGGAACTGTTGTGCATTAAAAACATGAAAGCATATCAGTAACTGATTGAAGGTTTCTCTAATAAAGTCTGTTGTGCAATGACTGTGGCAGTAGGGCTGTTTTTCAAGAAATCAGTTATTGAAACTGTTCTGCAATAAAACATGAATTAGTATCCATACCTGCATGAAGGTATGTCTAATAAAGTCTGTTGTGCAATAGGGCTGTTTTGCAAGAAATCAATTATTACACATGTTTTGCAATAAAATCACAAAATAGCATCATTACCTGCATGAAGGTGTGTCTAATAAAGTCTGTTGTGCAATAAGTGTAAATTCAGAGCTGTTTTGTAAGAAATTGTTTATGACTAACTGGTTTACACTGACACATGGAGCAATAGCAATAACACCAATGTAAATGTGTACAGCAGGATTGTCTTGTTTTCACCATTGCATGTTAGCTACAAACATTCAAGCTGTGAGGTATGGTGCTGCAGTCAGGTATAAGTATCTCTGTCATGCTTGAATGTCATGCATGTGTGTTCAACTGTCACTGCAGTCAAGTATAAAACTGTACCATTATTAGCAGATCGTATTCTGGTGCCAGGTGAGCTCTAGGCAAATATCAGTCAATCAGTAATCACCAGTAGTTCAGTTTGCTAAATGCTGTATCTGAAGTACATTTTTGCCACACACAGACTGAGGTTCTAATCCAGTGCTATGTAGATCTAAATATGCAGTATCAGTCACGTCATGTTTACAGATATTCTCTCCACAGGAACTACAGGTAAATGGGTGAGGTAGCCCATATTATGAATACATTATTGTGTGTTTACATGTCACAGACTGCTACAATCATTACCAGGAATGTGAAAATATAGCATAAAAAACAGGAAATAAGTGTAATATTAATAAAATAAAATAAAATGTGTAAGCTCTGATATGGCTGCATGCCTGGAGTGTGTGTGTTAAAGGTAGTTGCAGTCAATTAATACATTTGATGCAGATTTCCACTGTTGTCATTGCTATTAGGTTCAATCCCATGCCTGCCAAGCAAGGCATGATAGTCGTCAACTGTCTGTTCTGTACACATACATGTGTCTCAAGTGTCACACTGTCATGGAATGTAATTATTGTTGCGTAATCCCTCTGTCACAGATGTATCATCGACATGATCATGTAAATAGCAAAGTAACACTGCATCAGCCCACAATACACCTTGGTAGTAATATAGGTACACCTGATGTGCAAGCGTTCTGTGTTGTTCTGTATCCGCAGTTTTTACTGCTTGGCCCATACTGTCCCACGCAGATAGCTACAGCAGCTATAGGGCACATTTACACATAAAGAAAGGACAGACCTGTAGAGTACCTAGAAGTTCTGTTGTCAACTATATAGCCTAGAATGGTATCACTGGACTGTATTTCTCTCTCTCCCCACCCATTATCTTCAAATATTTATTATTGTTATTCATTGGTTTGGTTTACAATTAACATATGTTGTTCCATGAACTTTATTTTGGGGCATGTGTTTTAGTATTGTTATGTACTATAATGGTTGCATATTAACATATCTTGTTGAATTACCTAGTCTGTTGGCCATATGCCTAACTGTTACTGACATGCTGTTAATATGCTGCCTGTTCTGATATTCATTGTTGTAATTCACATAATATGCATTGAAATGTAATGGGGTTATTTCCAATGTTCTGGCATGCTGTTATTACTAACAATGGTTTTGTTCATAACTGATCTAAATGTATTGCTTCACCTCCATAATCACAGCACATTAGGGTAGGCCAGTTTCTGCTGATCCACCTACCCTACCTCAGCTGGCTGTGGCTCCGGATACCAGCATGTCTGGGACCCAAGCCAGTGATGCCGCCTCTGCTGGTCCTGCACCACCTTCAGGTGGAACCAGCTCAGGGGTCAGGGCCTGACCCCCCCCCCGGGAGCTGTGGCAGAGGGGTTGTAGTCACCCAGGATTGACTACCAGCCATGGTGTGCAGGATTCTTCATAGGAGTTATGAACAATGCCTGCTCAAGGGCAGACTCAACAACCTGGTGGGGCCTGCTGGCCCTGGGGCCCAGCCTCCAACACAGCCACCTTTGGGACAGTGAAGGAGCAGAGTTGACTACTCATGGATGGGGACTTCAGTCATGTTGCTGCCACCTGGAGGTGCATGCACTTCGGATTCCACAACACCCTCACCAGTCAAGGTGTTTAACTCCTCATGTATCACATACTGCTCCTGTCTGCTGTCTTGTCTGTCTTGCCTGTCTGCAATTGTATCCTCTCCTACCCAACTTACCTCCCCACATGTACTTCTATGCCTTCCCCAACATTCCACTCTTTCCTTATTAAAAAAAAAAATGAGCACCTGTTTTTCCCCCCATGTCACCACTGTTCTATCACCCACTTTTTCTTTTTCTTTTTTTAGCACGGGTTTGTGCAGAGTGCCCCACCACACTGGGTAAACCAACTTAAATGAGCTTTAAACTGCGTTAATGATCTGATTTGTTTCTTACAGTGTTAGGCACATGTATAAAATAGTCTCTACTGCCATGATTCAAACCTGGGTCCCTTTCAACTACAGCGTACTGGACTAATCCACTAGGCCACACAGATCAAAATTAAAGCATGTGCTTTCAGGAAAACATACTGATTGACACTGACAGACTGCAATTGAACCTAATAGGAGAAATGGGAGTGTACCTTGGACTCTGATACCAGAACACACCAGTAGACAGCCAAATAAATAATAATGGCAGTATGTTAAGCCTGGGATAACAGGAAAATGTTCCCTTTTATCTGCAACATCTTTAAACACACCTGCTAAGGCATTAGTGGCACAATACATATGTTCAGCTGGGACCCTGCTGTAGAACAACTGGCTGTGAAAGCCATGCACATACCACTAGATGCAGACAATGTGTGTCACAGCTATAGATATGCACATATATCTGGCAAATGCACATGCTGTAACACTGACTCAGTAGCTCAGTCTGTTAAATGCCTTGCATACAGAACATGGTGCCACACTCACTCCTGGGTTCAAATCCAGTGTGTTGCACTTTGATTCAATTGTTGTGAACACATCAAGTAATGACTAACTTATGCAATTTTAATCCCCATAGGTTACTGCTACTAAATTATCAGCTACCCAGTTTTGCAAGTCACAGGCCTGCATGTAGGGACACATTGCACATATTCAGATAGTCTAACTATATCTCGCTTGCTACTCTGCTATTGGCACTGTTACATAACAGTTGTACCTTAAGCACATGCCTCATTTGGACTGTGATGGGTACCCTTACCCTGGTTCTCCTGTATTGACAGGACTGCCACAGCTACCACAGTTACATGTACAACTTGCAGGCCTCCAAAGTGTTCATACCCCCCCCCCCATAGTGTCCTAGGTTGTAGCAGCAGCTGCAGTCTGGAGCATACATGACTGTATGTTAAGGTAGCTGCTACAGACCAACCATACCTCCCAACCCCCTATAACAAGGGATCCGGACACAACCATCCATAAACAGGGGGCAAAGGCCAAGAGAAATGGTACATGGTTCACAGTTTGACCCTACAAAGATAGTAAGTTGATATAATAGCAGCTAGTGCATTACCATGCATATTCTGATGATTATGAAGTATGACACTCACATGTCTCTCTCCCCCTTCTGACCTCAACCCACAATGTTTGCCAGTGACCTGCCAGATGACCAGACTGTCATGGGACACCGAGTAAACATATGAGGCAAAACTGTTTACATACTTCATACATCTCTTTACAGCGGACAGCATTTGCACTTACCCACTGTGATGCTGTAGTCTCCACACCTCAGTAATGTCCATCTCAAAAAAGTAAGAAAGGGACCAAGGCCTACATGAAGGCCTTATATATTGCACTGTGGTACTATGTCATTGTCTAATGACAGTGCAGTTCAGCTGTTTTGGATGCAATTAGCAAGTCTGAGCCACAGATTGGTGCACATACAATTACCTGTTAATGAGCATTACTGAAAAAAGGCAAGCAACTGCTTATGAGGAACAGGTCTGTATGTGGTTTTACTCACACAGACAGTGTATGTGCAAAGCATTTGCAGATGAATTCTTCAATAAAAGGAATACATCACTCTAGCAGGTATTTACTACATTTCTCCATAAAAAGGGATGCAGATGGGAGGATGGAAGTATGGGGATTAGGGATTAAAACAGTAGGCTTGTATTAGATCTGTGATACTGACATGTCAGTGATACATTGCTGTCCATCACCTACAGGCATGCCCCTCAATTGTGCCTGCTTTGAATCACATCTCTGCTCTGTCCCTGTCCATCCATCCTACAATGGTCGGCTGTTATAGTAAAGATAGTGGATTACACCTAAGACATAGTGACACTAAGTAAAGATGTACACTCCTGTAACATCAACCTATGGACTGCAATTCACCTCCTCTCAGTCTGTCGATGTCACAAATAAATAGTACTAATGTCCCTCATGTACTCTGGTTAAGTCCAGAATCACCACGGCAGTAGGACAAAATATTTTATTATATAGAGTAAGCACTTTCACAACCCAGCAGTCACTTCATCAGACACTCACAATAAAAACATATACACCCTATTTAATGATGTCCCTCAAATGTTCTAAAATACGTTCTCACAGGGAATGACTAGTTTTGCCTACATAAAATACACCACAGTCTACGCAAAAACTATAATATACCACAATCCTAGACCTACAGTCAGCATAAAATTTGCACTCAACTGTTACACCTGACTGTGGGTGTGAAAACTTCAAGCCTGTATAAATATAGCTGCAAGCACTACAACTTCTACAGGGATATGCCCCTTGTCTCTGTGATGTTAATCCTGGTCTCTCCATCCTTGACTTATAACCTAATTGCCTTTTCAGTGAGAAATTATTCCTAAAAAAATAGGTCTCTCACTGACAGTATCCTTAGGTTCCACTGATACCTTTAGAATATTCCAGTTCCTTTTGATAATATCACAAAAAAACATTAATATCACTTGAGAAAGTCATGGGAATCCTCACCTTTCTGCAATCTACCTGCTCATGATCTCTCCTATGTTCAAGGGGTTGTTCAGAGAAATAAGGTTGGCCCTTAGTGCCTCGCTCTCTCAATAATTGACCAATACTTACATCTATCTCTTTCTCCGAATACCCTCTCTTCAAAAAATCCTCCCTAAGATCATTAATAGCTAACATAAGTTGTGAATCTTCATTGTGTAGCCTCATCAACCTTAAAATCTGCCCCATAAGTACATTCCTAGCAAGATACCTAGGATGCATTCTGTTATTATGTCATATTTAATGGGGGGACAAAGGCCCAAACTCAGTAACAGAGTACACTTATTGGCCATACAAAGTAAGAATGTGATTAGAATAACAAACATTACTGTAGCATAAATGTTGTCTGAGGGGTCTGATGCATGACAGTTGCATTCTGTGTCAGTTTTCTGACAGCAACCATCAATCAGTGGACAACCATTTGTAAGACATGCACAAGTTTGTGTGAGAAGGACCACAGCTATGAGGCAAACATGGTGACATTCTGCAAACATCTGCATAGGTGAGAGGTATGATGCTTACAAGGAACATATACTGTATGGCAGCAGGTTTGGAATGCTGTCTGTCATTATGGCACATTGGTGTGGCTGGACTGTCCCCATATAGATGTTGGAATAGCACACTGCTATTTGTCTGACAGTGCGTGTGTCACATATTAGTGGGGATTTGTCCATGGGGACACATCACAGTATGCTGCATTGATGGCTGTAGAGACATACAGCAGAATCTGTCTCAGCACACAGGGACATTACCCAGTATTGCTACTATCTTGGTGATAGACGCACATGTAGTATGTTGCCAAACTGTGGAGTATGATGTGTGAGGGAGCCGTGGATAGTGCAGCCCATTATGGGTGTGTAGGGTGTATAGATAGTGGATATCCACATATCTGGTCCTATAATGTGTTCCCCTCTTGTTGTCTTGCAGGAATGATGTACTGATGGAGGCATCCTCCATTTTCATCTGCAGAAAATGATGCTATACTGGATGCCCTCAGACTCAACCATCACATCCTGCTGTCAAGGGGTTGCCACAATCATGAACAGCAGGCAGCATTGTGGGTTGACCTTGTAAGGCTGTTAATTACATTGGTCAACAGGACAGGCCCTACAAGCAGGTTCGACACCGGGCCACAGACATGGTCAATGCCACATGCCAAAGGGCAACTGCTGTTGCCAGGGTTTGTGCTGCCACCAGTGAAGGGCCTGCAACAGAACAACTATTCTCAGCCACAGAGGAATTCCTGGTGAACCTAGTATCAACCCACAGCTTCCAGCCAAACATCATGCCATATATCCTGGAGGTGGGTGCCACAGCATCCACATTAGAGGTGTGTCCAGGTAGGCTGACTGTGTTCACCAGTATAATACATTTGCAGTCATTGTGGCAGGCTCTACAGACCAGTACATGGTTGTCAGGTCTATCTGCATTGGAGAGGGGGTTGGCTTTTCACCACAGTTGGGCACACATACTCAGAATGCCATATATAACCAGTATCACATTAGCTACTGCACATGTGGATATACGCACATATTACCTTGTAACACTGCAACATTTGGTGTTGGTGACAATACCTCTCCCTCACCTTTTCACAGGTATGTCATATGTGGCCGGAGTTCATGGTCCTGTAACTGGTTAGTATGATACTATCATTTTGCCAGATCAGATATTCCCTATGAATTTTAAGGGCTTCCATTTTGCCTTTTGCATAAGTGTTGTGCTTAGCTAGACTAGAATAATTGTATGTTTCATTTCGGAAGCATTAACTACAGTGCATAGCCTAGGGAATGACAGGTGTGTGTATTTGTACAAACATTAACATGTTTGCACTTATAGTTATGAGTAACTATGCAGCCTGCTATACATTAGGCAATTACTCCAAGATGCCCATTCAACACAATAGGGAGAAGGTACATACCTGAGGTAGTGGTACTACAACTGGCATATCATTGTGAAGTAGGTGTACTGGGTTTCATGTGTAGTTCTGTCACATACACTGTCATATTGCATATCTCACAGGTGTATAGAACTGGCAATGTTACCCAGATGTAGGTGATGTACATGTTATACAGGGCCTGGCTTGTCTGTGTATGTTGTTGTGAGTGTGTGTTGTGCATGGGATCAGAGATGAGAAGATGTGGGACATGTAATGCAGCTGTGGGTCCACATCTGTATGAGTTAGTGTGGATTACCATACATAATAGTGCAGGTGGCAATGCACTGCCTTTGTCTTGCTTCTCACAGGTGAATAGGGAGGTTGGAGTCTGTCCCCCTGACAACCTGATGTCAGTGTCTTATCAGACTCTGATGATGATGGTGGCCATAGTGAGGCACAGGTGGGGTTATCGGTGGCTGAATCTGTCCTAGAGGTTTACATCCCTCTTCTTCCCACCATTGT